>NW_020954619.1:7753318-7874202 GCF_900497805.2 Vombatus ursinus
ACACACACACACACACACACACACACACACACACACACACACACACACACACACAAGATCATCCAGTCTCTGCTTGAGGTCCCACAGTGAGGGGCAGCCCACTTACCTCCTGAGGAGGTACCTTATTCCATTTTTAAAGAGGTCTGATTGTTAGAAAGTTTTTTTTCCATTTATAATCAAATCTTTAATAGGTCACTTTGCTACTTCAAGTCAAACCTCTCTGAGCCTCAGTTTTCTCATCTGTGAAATGAGGAGATTGACCTTTACATTCTTTTCAGCTCTAAATCTATTACGTGCAGGTAGAATTAGAGTAAATGGAGTTACTACTGAACCTAGTCAAGGACGGCGTTCAACAGGGAAGGTTTCTTGAAGGAGATGAATTTTAAGTTGTGTTGAACAAGGATATTGACACTTGTCTAGAAGCTTTAACTCCCCAGCATTATCACTCTAATTGCTGCTCTATTCAAACTGATCTGAAGTACTATGTCCCAAATACACCCTGGACTTCAACTCTATTTTTTTTTACTCATGGAGTTTCTCCAGTCTGATATACCCTCTTCTCTTTAATTCTCTTTACAAATTATCCTCATTTTCTAAGGCCCAGTTTCAAGTGGAGGTTTCCTGGAAGACTTCCTTGATCATTCTAGTCCAGGAGAAAAACTTCTCAACTTTTCTTGTACTTAATGTGTATGCTATTCATTTGGCTTATCTTAGACTGTAGAAAGCTAGGTGGCACACTGGATAGAACGCTGGATGTGGAGTCAAGAAGGTCTGAGCTCAAATATTGCCTGAGACACTTACTTAGCTGTGTGACCCTTAAATTCCCTCAGTCTCATTGTTCTTGTCTGCAAAATGGAGATAATAGCATTTACTTCCCAGGGTTGTTGTGAGGATCAGATAATACATGCAAAGTGATTTTGCAAACTTTAAAGTGCAGTATAAATGCTACCACTTAGCTATTATCTTACAGCATTTGTTAAATGTTCACTTATAAATATTTTTCTCTCTCTAAGTTATAGGGATAAGGATAAGGAAGCAGGAGCCATGTCTTTCATCTCTTTGTGTGCCTGACAGAACTTAGCATCATGCTTGCATATAGTAGACCCCCGATAAATGATACTTGATGATGATTGAACCATGTAGCTGCTCTTTTTAATGGTTGATGGAAACAGAGGTTCTGTGGTATAGTGGAAAGAGTAGTAAGTAGTATTCCCTGACTGTGGACAAGTCATTCGACTTCTAGCTATCTCTTTCCTTATCTGTAAAATGAGGTGGTTGAACTAGATGACTTTTAAGGTACTTTCTAGTCCCAAATCTATGATCTTATGATCCTTGTTTTGCTCTGGGGTCAAATAGAACAAGTTTAATCCTTCTACCGTAAGATCTCTTCAAATACTTGAAAACAGTTTTTGCCTGCCCTACCTCCCTGACCCCTGTCTTCTCTTCTTCAGGCTAAACATTCCCAATAAATTCAAATGATCCTTATATGGCATGTTGTCAAAGCCCTTTGTCATTCTGGTCACCCTTTGGCAGTTGTTCTTCAACCTATTAATGGTTTTCCCCAAAATGGCCCCCAGAATACAACGTAACACTCCAGTATGGTCTAACCAAAGTAGAGTATAGGCCAGGGAAAAGATCTGTCATGGCAGAACACAAAGGGATTTTTTCTCCCAGGAAATTCTATCATATTTCTTCCACATGCTTGTGATTTTGACCTTAGTGGAAGGTTGGAAGATCTTAGGTTGTAGAACAATCCAGCTCCAGCCTGTGTGTCTCCCTGGCTGCCTGGACTTAGTTTTTCAGTGGAGTTTTATAAGCAAGCACTCAGAGGAATGGAAAGTTCAGCCGCATGACCTTTCCCTTCCCCCCCCCATCCTATCTCTCTTCTCTTGTGTAGGAAAATATATCTAAAGGGAAGTGGCAAAACAAGTCCAATCAAAGAGGTTATTGTGAGTAATACTTCAATATAATGGTAAAAACAAATCTGGCCTCTTAGTGGGTTCACTCCATTCACTCTGGCTATCCTTCTGGATCAAAAGAATGTGTTCCATGTCCAAATACCTAAGAAGATTTGACAATAAAACCTGCTTCTAAATTGAAAGCCAGTTGGCTCTGAAGATTCATAAGGGATGAATTGCTTGAGTTGGCAAGAGGTATAACTTCTTGGACACACATCATCCAATGATATGATATGTTGAGGAAGAACTTAAGAAGATCATAAGGACATGTGCCAGGAACAAATATTCCTGACTGACTGTCCCCAGTTGTCAAAAACAGAGGCATCAAATTGAGAATCTTGGCACTGGATGAATTTGAACGTTATATGATAATGATAATGGGGATGACAATGATGTAAGCTGCATTATTCTTTGGGTTTTTTTTTTTTTTGTTTGTTTTTTGAGGCAATCGGGGTTAAGTGACTTGCCCAAGGTCACACAGCTAGTACATGTCAAGTGTTTGGTCTGAGGTCGGATTTGAACTCAGGTACTCCTGACTTCAGGGCTGGTGCTCTATCTACTGTGCCACCTAGCTGCCCCAAGTTGCATTATTCTTATAAGTCCTATATGTCTACAAGATATATTTAAGTAGACCTTTCCTTAAAGTACTCTTAAATGAGAGGTAGTATGGGTTACTGAATAGAGTGCTGGACTTGGCATTAGGAATCTGACGCTAATGGCATGAATTTGAGTGTGTTATTTAACTTCTCTGTGGGGGTCAGGGTGGAGAATAAGCATTTACATAGTGCCTAGTATTTGTCAGGCACTGTGCTAAGTGCTTTACAAATATTATCTCATTGGATCTTTACAACAACCCTGCAAGGGAGGTTCTGTTATTATCTTCATTTTACAATTGAAGAAAATTAGGCAAGCAGAGGTAAAGTGATTCGCCCAGGGTTACATATCTGAAACTGAATTTGAACTCAGGTATTCCTGACTCCAGGACCAGCGCTCTATACATTGTATTACCTAGATGCAAACAAGCAACTCTCTAAGACTTACCTCTTAAGTAATACCTAGGTTTTTATCTTCTTTCCTAAAAAGAGTTTTCACCTGGAGGAAATCACAGATCTTTGATATGAAAGGAGATGGGCAGTGCTAGTAACTAGTGAAAACTACAAAAGAAAAAGTCAATTGGAGGAGAGCAGTATCATTCAGAAAAGGAAAGAGAACTCTAGAGGTTTTGCCCTCAATCTTGCATGAGAAGGTAGCACAGAAAGATTAAAGAATCTCAGTTACTCTGCAAGGATGATGGATTTGGGGAAAGAGGTTTTGGAAAAGAGAGGAAATCTCTCCTTTCTCCCCACATTCAACCTGAGGAGAATAGTAGGCAAAGACTTGTGAGGAGTCCCTCACTGAAGGAACTCTCAAATTCAATTCTATGTTTTTTACCTATATCGGGGGGGGGGGATAAATAGTTGTTCAATCAAGGGTCTCTTTTTTGTTTCCTTCATTTTTAAAAATAAAATTTCCCTGAACTGTTATGAAATACATGTTTTCATTGAGGCATCAGTCCCTCTATATTATAGATTTGGTCTAACCAAAGTAGAGTACGGACAAGGGACAAGATTTGCCATGGCAGCACACAAAGGAATTCTTTCTCCTACAAACTACAGAGTGCCATATATTTCATTTCAACTCCAAAGTTATCTGGGCAGTTGTTATTCCAGAAACAAATTCAATTCAGCAAATATTTTAAAAGCACTACAATGTGTAAGATACTATGATAATTGTTGAGGATATGAAGATAAAAATGTGAAAGTTCCTGCTTTCAAGGAGCAGTCTCCCAGAAGGATCCACCATCACCCAGATGATAACACAAAATAAGGAGAGATCGAGACAAAGTGACTTTTGACAAAATTTTAGGAGATGAACATTTTAGGGATTTGGTAAGGGGAGAGGATGGAGGAAAGCTTCATGGAGGAAGGTACCACCTGAGCTGGGGGTAGGTGGGTAATTGGACCCTACTTATCATGACTTTTTAAACTAGACCATTGATGTTTATTGCTATTATTAAATTATCCTTTGATAACTAAATATAAAAAATTATTTTCTTTGGCCCCATCTATGAGGTATGACCTTTTCCTTCCCCACCACCCCATTCAGGCTATATTCTGCTTACACAGTGAAGAAACATAGGGAAAATGGTGGTGATGGGAGAGTAGAAAAGAAAAAAAAAGTGTTCATTTAAAAAGTCTCAATATACTAGTGTAGAAACATGTATCTATCATGTAGTCTGAGGTGGCTAGAGAGTCACTTGGGTAGGGGCCACAGTTTGACAGAGTGGAAAGAGTACTACGTTTGGAGTCACACTATCTGAATTGAAATACTAGCTCTGCCACTGTCACTTGGGCCTCAGTTTCCTCATCTGTAAAATAAGGGGATTGTATCAGATGATCTTGGAGGTCCCTTCCAGCTCTACACACCGGGACTTTCTGACCTTGGTTTCCAAGGCACTACGGCTATTTCAGAGTCAGAAGACTATAGGTAGGTGAACTTTGACTAACGTGTTCCCTTAACAGAAAAAATTTAAGGTGAAGGGAAAGAAAAAAGAGAGAGCAAGAATTATGCTATTACACAAAAGATCTATGATTTCAACAATATAGAAAACTCTCCTTATAGGAGGCACTTCTACTGCCACAGATCACAACTCCTTTGTGACACAACAGATTAAATCCTGGGGAAATGTCTGAGGCTCTTCAAGGTAAAGAGATTTGCCTTGAGTGACACAATGAGTAATCGTCAAAAATGGGATTTGGACACAGCTAGCCCCCTCTCCACTATGCCACAATGGTTCTAACAACTGGAATAAGAAAGGCAAATACTTCAATGAGGTAAACACTGAACAGGGAAAGAGGACCTATATAGAAAGGTAAATATTGGCAAAGTGGGGGAGAGAACTGAGTGACAGAGAGCAAACATTGCAGCATGGGTGTTTAAATAGGACAAAACCTCTTTAGGAAGGATTCCAACTTCCATCATTTCAGGCTTGGACCTAAAATGGAGTTGTAGGTACCCAGACAGTGAGTACCTTAAAAGCAACTGCTCTGGGAAGAAGGATACCCACCATACCCCCAAACCAAAGGAACAAGGGGTTAATGAAGTGACTTTCTATAATGACCCAGTGTACATCATGTCAGAATAGAAAAGGTAGGCCAGTTATATAAATAGTGCATTTATACCTGGAGCATCACCAAGGAAAGAGTTGGCATCCTTACATTCAAATGAAAGCCACTGGGGAGAAAAAAAGACCTTGCAGAGCAAAGGACCCTGGTCTTTGTGGATAGGATTTATAAAGAGATGTATAATCAAGTGTTCCCACTGTGAATATGAATGCAAAGTATCTGGGGTTATTTTTATGTTCCATGCAATGGCAATTAAAGGTCCAAAGGAAAAACACCACATGGTTCCAATAACTACTTAAATAGAATAGAACACGCTGGACTGAAAAGCCAGCTCCCACCATTCTACAGCAGGATAATCCTGCAGCTCATACTAGGAGTATTACAATCTTTGGAGCAGCTCTCCTTGCTGCCCGAGGTCCTGTTTTCTTGCACCTTGTGAAAACTGCTTTCTGCCTTTTAAAAAGAAACTCTTTCAGAGGAATCACAGATGTCTCCAAATCCAGACAGAAAGGGAAATTAAGAGATTTGTAAAGGAGGAAAGACAGTGGAGAAAAGGGAGCAGGAAGGCAGCAGCATGGGCGGGTGCTTTGGTTTGAACACAGCCAGCCTCCACACTTCCAAAGACTACCCCAGTGCACTGCTTGGCTTTTAACTTCATACCTACTGGCTTATAAAAGTAGAGGAAGGGGTGGGGGGAAGAAGGGGAAGAAAGAGTAGCAGAAATCCAGCTGAAGCTCAGATTCAAAAATGAGGAAGAAATCAGTCTATTTTTGTTTAATTGCTTTTCATTGTGATGAGGGAGAGCCCAATTCTGGGATGGTGGCTTAGTATGCACACACAGCACACATGTATGTACATATACATGTACCCGCATACACACATATGTATGCATATACATTTAAATATATTCATATGCATGTGTACACATATTTGTATGTAGTTCATGTATATGTATATACATACATATATTCAGTTCTATGTAGATATATCAGTTCTATATACACATATAAGTGTATCAGTTCTATCCATGAGAGATTCTTATTTGTTGTATGGCCCCAAACCCAAAAAGTCAGCAAGCTAAAACCAAAAAAGATTATTTTTTCCCTCAATCATCCTTCCTCCTAACATTTCAAGGTGAATTCAAAAGAGAATAATACATATAGCATAGTATAGGCCGCCTATAAAAGAGGAATGCCATGGTTCCCTATTGATAACAATTGTAGTCTAACTCGAAAATCCCCATCACATAATAGACCTGAGGGGTGAAGGGTAGACTTCACAAATCAGAATTACTACCACCTTATAGGGTTTTGTCTTTAATGTTGTAGAAAGCAGAGCAAAAACAAAAAGTGGAGGTTCTGAACTTCAATTAGATTGCAGTATGTACTTTCTGAATTTATATAAGCCACTAAAGGTTGTCATTGCTGGATGGGGAGAGAAAAAACATCAAGATATTAAATAAAAGGTCGGAATCAAAGATCTGATTAAGTCCTTGTCTCAAAGCTACATGTGGCAATAGGCTCTACATGACAAAGAAGAGAAAATCACAGGTCACTTCAGTGTAGGAAAGGTTATTCGGTGCCAACCAGGACCTCATATTAATTATTCTTTCTCCCAAAGTATTGGTTCTCAAGAGAAAGGTTTCTATTGCAAGCAGGGTGCTAATGACACATTAGTTTGTAGAGTCTAAGTCCAAGAGGTTAGCACCTTTTCTCTCCAAACATACAGCACCTGAGCTTTTAAGTCCATTAAAGCCCTTCCAGATGATTAGAAATAGAGAGGTGCCAAAGCTTCATTATCACAGGCAAATATTTGGCTTCATGAAGTAGCAGTGCCCTTTTGACTCCAATGAAAATAATCCTGGAGTCATGAGAGACAACAACTATTGCCCTGAATGATAGAGATGGCAGGAGAATTGGGTCCTACACTCACTGACATTGAACCCACTATGGAAAGCTAAAGGATAATTATTTTCACCTTCATATACAATCATTGACAGCTCCTACCATCTTGTGTGTTTCCTAGTTAGTGTTTTATACAACTTGGTGTCAGAGTAACCCTATTTGCTAGAGTTCTTTGCAGAGTAATAAACCAAAATAAATGGCTTCAGAGATGAGATACTCCTGAGATACTTTTTTTTCCCTACAGGGATAGCCATATTACTGGTTCAGAAGTTCAGATAGGAAAGGTAGGATCAGCAAAAAAATAGTTAAAGAAGATGATAAGATTATTTCTCTAGGACAAGGATAGGGTCTTCTATTTCTTTTGTTATTTACCACATGTTCTCTGTATCCACAGTCCCTTCACACAGTAAGGGCAAATATATGTAGTGGAATGTAATGATTTCATTATAAACTCTCCATCCCTGGAGTGAACTTCCTCCTTACCTCCATTGCCTTAGAAAACTTAGTTATCTTCAAGGCTCAACCCTGGTGCTACTTCCTTTAGAAAGATTTTCCTGATCTAGTTTCTAGTGCTCTTTCCATCCTGAAAGTACATTGCAGTTATTTATCTGTTTAGACATCATATCTTCTCCCTCTTCCCCCCTCAAGTAGAATATAAGCTATGCGAGGAAATAAATTGTTTTACATTTTGTCTTTGTATCCTCAGAGCCTAGTAGGTGACTTCTACTGTAGTTAGCTAATAAATATTTATTAAATTGAAAATGAATGTTAAGAAAGTTCTGCATATCACATGTATGTTCAGAAAATTCTGCATATCTTTCAATGTTTCTGGTCTTATTAAAATTTCTTTCAAAAATTGCTTAGAGGGATCCTTCCAGAAGCCTCATGTAATTTTGGAATTGGTAGGTATCCTAGAGATAATCTAGTCTGACCCAGTTTTACATGTAAGAAATTGGAGGTCCAGAAAAATTAAATGACCTGCCTGAGGTCACCCAGATTGCCTGGTTCTTAATTCTCATAATTTTTAATTATGCTGCCCCAGAGTTCTTTCAATATTTTTATTATTCAGTCATTTTTCAGTTGTGTCTAACTGTCCACGACCTCATTTGTCTTTTTGTTTGTTTGTTTGTTTGTTCATTTTTGGCAAAGATACTGGAGTGGTTTGCATTTCCTTCTATTATCTTCTCCAGCTCATTTTACAGATGAGGAACTGAGGCAAACAGTATTAAGTGACTTGCCCAGGGTCACACAACTAGTAATTGTTTGAGGTCAGATTTGAACTCAAGAAGATTAGTCTTCCTGACTCTAGGCCTGACCCTGTATGCACTATGGTGTTACCTAGCTGTTCCATTTTCAATATACCATTCAGAGAAATAAAATGCTCCTACATACAGCCTTACATATAGACAGGATAGATGGTAGCCTACTCTCTAATAAAGCCCACTGGGAAGCACCCTTTTGCCCTCAAATAATTTTCCTAATTGTCTGACACTCTGGTTTGAAATTCCAATGATAAGATATTAATTTTCATGACTTCATATCTCCCTTAGGAACCTATTCCTTTAGGCAAGCCATTACTTACTTTCAAGCTAAGGTAGAATTAATGCATAAAGTCATTAAACCTCATTGTGAATTAGTTTTATACAGTATTTTCTTCCTTAACTGACATTGCTGGAGAGTATTGGGATCAGGAAAGAAGGGAGAGGACACTTGAAGGGTGGGGAGGTGTAAGGTGCATAAGGTCAGTCAGTCAACTAGACTTTATTAAGTGCCCACTATGTTGATAAACATCTATCAAGCACCTATTATATGCCAGGCACCTTGCTAAGGTGGAGTGGAGAGAAAAAAACATAAAGAAACTTGAAATATTTCATCATTTTTGCTCCAGACTGATCTTGTGGGAATGAACAGGTACCCAGGAGAGAGAAGGGAGAAAGAACTGTCCAATACACTCCCGCGTGCTCTGCCTGGTGTCAGAAGGAACACAAAAGGAGAAAAGGGGAGAAGCCCAATAAGGTGAAAATTGCTGGTTGTCAACACTAAGAAACTGTCTAAGCTCTGAATGTATTCTAAGTGCCACTGTGCATATCATACTATATCCTGCACCAGGGTGGGTGGGAGGGTGTAGGGGGGAAATCAGCCCTGCCTTGTCTGTTTTTGCCAGGATGAAGAATGCTGTGTGCCACAGATGTTCTCCATAGAAATGTGTTAAACCTGAACTCACAGTGCTGGCAATCAAAGACATTGTAAAGCAGAGAATGCAAAATGCAAGGAATCCTCCATTTACCAGCCCAGTCAATGCCATCTCTGATTGCCAGGCTTGGTTTCCCCTATGCTTTCCAGCCTTAAAGGGGAAGTGACATTGTATCTATCACAAGTGACCCAGTTTGTGGGAGGCAGAGGGCTTGGCTTCCTGGCAGCACTAAAAGGACCCAGCTGAGAAAATCAGGTGGCCCTGTAGATCACAACTATGAAGAAATCAAGTACTTGCTTTAGGAATAGGAACTCTTCTTTCATAAGGGGACCACTTAATCTAGTCACAGAGAGCATTGTTCTATTAGTCAGAGGGTCTGGGTGCAAGCTCCAGGTCTGCCATCAATCACATGGGGTAGGCTGTTATTTCTCTGTATTCCTGGGCTGTTGATGTTGTTTCCTCTTTGTCTATGTAAGGTGAGAGCTAGTGTCATACCTTGGAAAGAGTGGCTGGACTGGAAGTCAGAATTTCTCACATCTAGTCCTGATCCACAGGAACCACCAAACTCCTACATATTTTCAGGCAAGACCCTTCATTTCCCTGAACCTAAATTTTTATACCTTCCAAATGATAAAGTTGGACGGGATGATCTCTAAGTTCTCTTCCAGTTCTGGCATTCTATTTCACCTAACTTCTCTTACATACAGGAATGTGCTGGAGCGGTTCAAAGCAGCTGCCAGAGAAGAGATTGTTAAATTTTTCAGTGTGGGCATTTACACCTAGGAAATGGACTAATCCTACAAATCAGGGATTGATTTATTGTTTTGTTGATTGCCTAGATGTAAGAAATTGATAATGTTAATAATGAAGATTAAACTCAGAAGTGCATTGTATATATCCACCCCCCCCCCAGAAAGCTGGTAATTAATTATTTACCAGTACAGGCCTGCTTATACATATGTCATAAAGATTGGCAAGGAAATACCCAGATGGCTGTCACTTATAAGGAAGAATTGAAGAGGAGTAGGCTGAGGAAGATCTAGGAAAGGGGGAGTAATTAGTACAGGAAAGAAGGAGTGTATATTGCAGAATGGAAAATACAGTATCAGTATGGAAAAGAAGTAGTGGAGAGGGAGGGAGAGAATTTGCAACTGAAAATAAAACTGAATTAAAAAATTAAAATGCTTGGGAACTAATAATAATAATTAATATTTATTTATAGAGCACTTTAGTGTTGCAAAATGCTTTGCAAATATTATCTCATTTGATCTTTACAATATTCAGAAGGAGATACCATTGTTATCCTCATTTTACAGGTGAGAAGACTGAGGCCCAGAGAGGTTAAGTGACTTACCCAGGGCCACAAAGCTAATGAGTGCATGAGGCTGAATTTGAATTTAGGTCTTCCTAACTCCAGGTCCAGGGCACTACCCACTGATCCACTTAGCTATCTAAGGACCAAGGTTATGTGATGTTAATCTATGCTGATAGACATAGTTGATGTATTGGTTCTGTTTACCAGCTTTTTTTTTTTTTTACTTTGTTACAAGGGAATGTTTTCAGTGTAGGGGAGGAGCACAGAAATGAATATTAGAAAATGACTACCTGGGGGGTGGGTGGAGCCAAGATGGCAGAGTAGAAGTAGTGACTTGCTTGAGCTCTCCCCCAAACCCTTCCAAATACCTCTAAAAATGGCTCTAAAGAAATTCTAGAGCAGCTGAACCCACAAAAAAGATAGAGTGAAACAAATTTCCAGCCCAAGACAACCTAGAAGGATGGCAGGAAAGGTCTATTGTGCCGGGCTGGAAGAGGAGCATTGTTCAGCTTGGGCCACACAGGCAAAGACCAGGCCTCAGCAAACCTGGAGCAGACCTCAGGGGACTGAATCAAGGGAAGGAGTGGTTTCCAGAATTCTGAACCCACAAATGCCAAAGACAATTTACAAGGTCAGTAGGAAAGGTCTGTTGGACTTTGGTGAGAGAGAAGCTTGGTCCAGCCCCAGTCCTAGTGTAGCCCCGGGGCTTCCAGTGTTCTCAACCCACAGATGGAGGGGGAATCAAGTGGCTGATCAGATGGGGACTGAAGGGATCTTTTTTCTGGTGCTGAGGCAGGATTCTCTTGCTTTGCCCATGCTTGGATCTGGGTTGCAGTTCTGGGTGGCAGTCCTAGAGTGATGAGGAGAGCTGGCACGGTAGAGTTTGTGGTGGTAGTGGAGAAGGAATCCTCCTCACAGTCCCAAGGCAGAAAACAGTGCTTGTGGTCAACTAGCCAACAGACCAGGACTAGACAACAGGCCAGGAAAGGAGTAAATACCTTGCCTTTGATCATACCACCTTGGAAGAACTGAAAATTCACAGGTCCCTAGAAGTATCTCTAAAAACAACTGCACAAAACCCCTGAAGCTTGAGACAGTACATTCTCCACACTGAAAGCAGATGCCTACCTTAACAAAGAGTTTAAAATTCAAGAAATTGGCTGGGAACATGAGCAAACAGCACAAAAAAAAGTCAGACTATAGAATCTTACTTTGGTGATAAAGAAGGTCAAAACATATGACTGGAAGAAGACAACAAAGTCAAAGCTCCTACATCCAAAGCCTTTAAGAAAAATATGAATCAGCCCCAGGCCATGGAAAAGCTCAAAAGGGATTTTGAGAAGCAAGTAAGAGAAGTAGAGGAAAAACTGGGAAGAGAAATGAGAGTGATGCAAGAAAATCATGAAAAACAAGTCAACAGCTTGCTAAAGGAGACCCAAAACAATACTGAAGAAAATAACACCTTAAAAAATAGCCTAATCCAAATGGCAAAAGAGGTTCAAAAAGCCAATGAGGAGAAGAATGCCTTCAAAAGCAGAATTGGCCAAATGGAAAAGGAAGTTCAAAAGCTCACTTAAGAAAATACTTCCTTAAAAATTAGAATGGAGCACATGGAAGCTAATGACTTTATGAGAAATCAAGAAATTGTAAAACAAAACCAAAAGAATGAAAAAATAGAAGACAATGTGAAATATCTCATTGGAAAAACAACTGACCTGGAAAATAGATCCAAGTGAGATAATTTAAAAATTATTGGATTACCTAAAAGCCACGATAAAAAAAAGAGCCTAGACATCATTTTTCAAGAAATTATCAAAGAAAACTGCCCTCATATTTTAGAACCACAGGACAAAATAGCAATTGAAAGAATCCACCAATCATCTCCTAAAAGAAATCCCCAAAGGAAAACCCCTTAGGAATATTATGGCCAAATTCCAGAGTTCCCAGGTCAAGGAGAGAATATTGGAAGCAGCCAGAAAGAAACAATTCAAGTATTGTGAAAACACAATCAGGATAACACAAGATTTAGCAGCTTCTGCATTAAGGGATAGGAGGTCTTGGAATATGATATTTCAGAGGTCAGAGGAGCTAGAATTTAAAGCAAGAATCACCTACCCAGCAAAACTGAGTATAATCCTTCAGGGGAAAAATGGACATTCAGTAAAATAGAGGACTATCAAGCATTCTTAATGAAAATAACAGAACCGAAGAGAAAATTTGACTTTCAAATACAAGACTCAAGAGAAGCATGACAAGGTAAACAGGAAAAGAAATAATAACAGAGTTATTAAAGTTGAACTGTTTACATTCCTACATGGAAAGATGATATTTGTAACTCATGAGATCTTTGTCAGTATTAGGGTAGTTGGAGGGAAAAAAATATGTGTATATAGATAGATAGATAGATAGAGATAGATAGATAGATAGATAGGTAGATAGATAAATAGATAGACAGACAGATAGATAGCATAGGGTGAGTTGAAGATGAAGGGGTGATATCTAAAAATAAAATTAAAGGGTGAGAGAGGATTATACTGGGAGAAGGAGAAGAGGAGAAGTAGAATGAGGTAAATTATCTCATGTAAAACAGATAAGAAAAAGCTTTTACAGTGAGGGGAAGTGGGGGAAGGTGAGAGGGAATGAGTGAATCTTATTCTCATTAGATTTAGCTTAAGGAGGAACTAACACAGACACTCAACTGGATATGGAAATCTATCTAACCCTACAGGAAAGTAGGAGGGAAGGGGATAAGAGGGGGAGATGATAGAAGGGAGTGTAGATTAGGGGAGGGGTAATCAGAAGCAAACACTTTTGAGGAGGGACAAGGTCCAAGGAGAGAATAGAATAAATGAGGGGTGGAATAGGATGAAGGGAAATATAGTTAGTTTTTCACAACATGACTATTTTGGAAGTGTTTTGCATGACTACACATGTATAAACTGTATCGAGTTGCTTGCCTTCTCAATGAGGGTGAGTGGGGAGGGAGGAAGGGAGAGAATTTGGAACCCAAAGTTCTAAAAACAAGTGTTTAAAATTGTTTTTACATGCAACTAGGAAATAAGATATACAGGCAATGGGGTATAGAGATCTATCCTGCCCAACAGGAAAATAGAAGGGGAAGGGGATAAGAGAAGTGGGGGGGATAGAAGGGAGGGTGGATTAGGGGAAGGGATATTCAGCATGTTGTCTTAGGCTGGGGGAGGGGCGAGATGGGGAGAAAATTTGAAACTCAAAATCTTGTGGAAGCGAATGTTGAAACTAAAAATAAATATTTAAATAAAAAAAGAAAATGACTATGAGGTAAAAAGCAAAAGGCAGAAATAAAACTTTTTTTTAAAGAAAAAAAAAGCCAGGATATCATGACACAGAACAGGAAAAAGTGTGCCAAAACTGATTTACCTTTCCTTGATTTTCATATTTTTTGAGTTAGATATTAGGCAACTGGGTAGTACAGTGGATAGATCTGGAGTCAGATCTAGAGTCAGAAAGAACTCGGTTCAAACCTAGCATCAAACACTTACTAATTCTGTGACCCCAGACAAGTCAGCCTCTGTCTGTCTCAGTTTCCTCATCTGTTAAATAGTCATTTTGACCGTTATAAATTTCCAAATTAACTGTAAAGGACTTATGAAGAAAGACACTATCTGCATCCAGAGAAATAATTGATAAATAGAAGTATGTATAGAATAATTTTACATATATATGTATATGTGTGTATATATACATACACACAAATATACTTATTTGTATCTAATAGTAGCCATCTCTAGGGTCAGAAAGGAAGGAAGAAAAAAAGGAAAAAAAAGAAAAGAAAGAAATTTACATCATGACTTTATTATACATTTAAAAGGAATAGCAAGTTGTAAAAATAGGTTTACAGTTTTATGTGCAATCATCTTTTTATCATATTATATTATGGAAATGCTTGTTATATTCGATAAATTAAAAATGAATAAATATGAAAAAATAGTGATAATAATGACACCTACGTCTAGAAGTTGTGAGCTTAAAAATGAGATAGTATTTCTAAAGCACCATGTAAATCTTAAAGTCCTACAAAATATAAGCAGCAAGGTGGTGCAGTAGAGTGCTGAGCCTGGAATAAGATGTGAATGTTGAGGATTGACTGTATTCAACTCCTTGACAAGATGTGAATTTCATATCTAGTTCTGATCAGCCCCATGGAAACCACAAATAGGATGATTAATTGACTTACAGCCAGTTCTTCAACCTGGGAGACACACCACTGGACTTGCCCTTTAAAGGGGCAGAACAGAGATACTGGGGCAGAGAGAACCAGAGTTGGGAGGCTGGTGGAGACTCTCATTATTGTTCTTTATCTCTAGAATGTAGCTCATGACTTGCATATGGAGCCACAGGGATTTCAGTGGATGGGGGCAGTAACAGAATGGTGAGGAGTACCTTGGACAAGTTAGGGGAAGCAGGAATTCAAGCAGTAGCAGCAGAATGACAGCAGAGGTTCAACAAAGAAATCTCTTGATCAGCATGGGAGCTCTTGAACCAAATCAGGATTCTGTGGAGTAGCAATGAAGAGAACCAGTCTGGAGGTTCATAGACCATAGAGAATTAACACACAGATCATAGATTTAGAGGGGATCTTAGTGGTAATCTAGTCCCAATCTTCCCCCATTTTATAGATTAGGAAACTGAGGTCCAGAGAAGTTAAATGACTTGCTATTCACATAGCTAGTATGTAGAATGGCTGGGATTTAATGCAGGCTGGCTTGAAAGCCATCACTTTTTCTACTGTATTAACTTGAGCCTTACTTTTTACTTGCATTCTGAGTTATGTGTACTATGCAAGTCTAGGGAAACTGATGCTCTGTTGACCCCTTCTGATTTTCCCTTGCTTGGAGGTGGTAGGGTGGGATTTGGGGGAAAGACACTACTATTAACCTGGAAGACTGTATAGGTCCTTAAGACACTCACCTTAGAGGTAAGCTGCTTGATACTCTAGAAACTCTAAATGCTTTTTCCTTGTTAGGAGTCCCACCAAGGATCATAATATGTTTAGGGAATTATAGAGGTCACCAGAGGGATCATAGAAGGGATCTAAGAGGTCATATGGTCCAACTCCCTCATTTTACAGATGAGGAAACTCAGGAGAAGAGAAATTAATTGATTTTTCCATTGTCACATAGGTAATTAGTAACAGGTTTAATATCGGAATGCAAGTCCTCAAACTCCAAATCCAACAGTCTTTCCATTACAGAATGCTATCTTTGAGGCAGAGATGGGTTTCTTGACTCTACCTGCTCCCTCCCTCCCCTGCCCCCACCTGCTTGGGGAGGAGGAACTTAGGGTAGTAATGTAAGTGAGAAGGGCTATATAGGTCTCTAGGAGCAAGGGCCCCCTGAAAGGGGAAGGATTATTATCTTGACTACTTTGGGGGCTCAAGTGGAAGCCCTTTGCATTCTATTTTTAGTCAGGTTAAATAGAGCCTATCCTATATTTGATAGTTCAACAACCTGGGTTCTTTCATGGAAGCAGCTAATTGCCTTTTTTGTTGTTGTTGTTTTTTGGTGGATCCATAGGCACAGGCCAAAGTATTCCCTAGACAGAGTAGGGTAAAAAAAAAAAAGTACTGCCTCATAGACTCCTACAACAAACGTAGGTAGAGGCAAAATGAGCCAAATTTTGTTATTCTCAAGAAAGGCCTGGGTGGGGCCATGAGGCAACGACTATGATTATTAAGGAACCCCAGGAGCTAGGTGGCACAGTGAGTAGACCACCAGGGCTGGAGTCAGGAAGACCTGAGCTCAAATCTGGCCTCAGACAACTTTATTAACTGTGTAACTCTGGGCAAGTCACTTAAACCTGCTTGTCTCAGTTTACTCATCTGTAAAATGAGCTGGAGAAGGAAATGGCAAATTAGTTCAGTATCTTTGCCAAGAAAACCCCCAAAAGGGGTCATGAAGAGTTGGGCAAGACTGAAAAATGACTAAACAACAACAAAAAGATTGAACCCAGCCTATGTTAACTTAGAGCTTCAGTTCTGAATCATGTTATACTGTGAATGAATAATCTACTAAGTAGCTTTTATAGAGGGAGAAGGACATACTAAGTATGTATGTTAGATCCTAGAAAGTAAAGGCAAAGTTATACAATGTCGAGGTTAGGGATATTTCTGAATACAAATCCCAAATTTTGCTTAGGGCCGATTTTGTCCTTTCCTTCCTAATGAAGATTGTATGACAAAAAACTAAAAAACAAAATCACAAAGTTAAAAAGTACATTCACAAGTCAAATACATTGATTTTGTATTATCCATACTGTCCTCTTCCATAAATGGATGATTATGATATGACTATAGTATGCTACAGTGCATACCCTCATTAGCTCCACCTCAGCCTGTCCTTTTCTCCTTTATAAGTAGGAGTCATGTTAGCTGTTGATCAAAAATATTTACAAAGTCACAACGAAGAAAATAAGTCATATATTCTAGCCTCCAATTGAGCAGATGAAGAAATTGAGTCAAATTGCCACCAAGTGGCTTGCTTAGTTACTGCTTCACACTAGTTGTCTTGCTTTTTATTGAGTGAGTTCCCAAATAATTTCAGGGCTATTTGCATGAAGATTGTTAAAACCCTAACTTTGATATAGCCCATAGAAAAGAAATATTTTGGTTTTGTCATGCTATAAGAGGATGTGAGGTTTGAGTGATGATCTTCGTCATTAAACAGTCTTTTCAATAGAAACCAAAGAGATGAAAGTGGGATCTTTTTCTACATTTGCCTTCCAGATCAGAAATCATGGATAGAAATACCAGGAATAATTAGCCAAAGGTTGATAGGGACTGTGTCTCCATCACACACACACACACACACACACACACACACGCTTATACATTTTTGTTCAGGGGAATAAATGGAGAAGGGAAACTTGTTGAGGTGGTTGACTTTGACAACTCACTCAGCAGAGATCTTGAGACAATGCTGCCCTCCAGCAGTGAAACCTTCCACACTACTGATTAGCTTGGTGATACCAACAGATCTGACAAGCTTAAATCTAAAGAAAAAAAAAAAAAGACTGTACACAGTTTAACCCTTAAGCTGAAAGTCATCAAAATGTATGAACTCCTATTCAAAGAACGTTCATAACTAAGCAACTTCACTTAATATAAAGAAATAAGCTACAGAAAACCCCCAAAATTGCTTAAAAGTTTTAAAAATGTTTCATTTATGCCCTTTGTTTTTTGTTTGTTGTTTTTTTTTTTACATCACAATCGTTTCTGTGTATGCTTTTGCCCTCATTTGCTCTCTCCTCCACCCCCAGAGGCAACCCTCCTTTTGACAAAGAAAAACAGTTAAGCAAAAACAATGGGGACAGTCCCACATTTGATAACATATACAACCTCAAATCTAATTTAGAAAAGGAATTTTCCATTTATATGATGTTCGAACTAAAATGTAAATGTTTCTAAGGCATTATTAGTAGAACTGTCTTTATTTCGCCTGTCTCCATCAAATTTATTTTCATCAAACCTGATTCAAGCCAAAAGTTAAGGGGGAGAGAATAAGCTTTGGAAATAACTTTTGTCAAACCCTTGTCTAATCACCTCCCAGGGTAATAGTGATTTACATTCAGTTCATGCCAACATTAAAGGGAGAGTTGGAAAGGAAGGCAAAGAAAGAAATGTGTATGTGACACTTCTGTTCAGCCTCTAAATCCTCCCACAAAACACTAGCATGAGAACAGCCTCTCTATTCTTTATCTGGATCTGCCACCACTTATGTCTATCCAATAATGTTCAGTGATCCAGTACATACACCTGGGGTGTTTCATGTGCTCAGCGGCTGTAGGAAATAATGTGCACCACATGTGTTATAGCCATCTGTATTATGGAATATTTAAATCCTCTCCAGCCACCAGCCTGAAAAGTCTGACCTAGTTGAACATTGCCTCTTGAAAGCAACACAGTCCTCATTTCTCCGTCGCACAGGGTATTTTACTGTCTAGGCAATTGACTGTTTAAATGATAGATAATAATGTCTTAGATTCCTATAGCTCATTTTACAACTTCTCAAAGTATTTGCACACAAATTAATTATTGCATTTGATGCCCACTGGTTTTTTTGAATTGTTGAAAGTATTATGCAAATTTTATAAAATCACATATTCTTATCAAGTGCCAAACATAGCTAACAAGATAGAATCACATAATCCTAGTGGGAAAGGACCTCAGAAGCCATCTAGTTTATGTCTGCCGAAAAAGGAATCCCTTCTATTTCATGTGTGTATCTATACATGGCAGTCATTGAGCCTCTCCTTGAAGACCACCAAGGAGAGGAGGACCTTCTCTTTCCTGTGGCAGACTGTTCTGCTTTTGGCGAGTTTATCTAATTGTTAAATTTCCTTGCATCAAGTCTATTTCTGTATCTTTGAAACATCTCCCATTAGTCCTAGAACCAGTTCTGCTTTGGGGGCCAAGCAGGATGAATCTAATTCCTAGTCTGGAGGAATTTGAAGCCAACTGTTCCATTCTCTTTAAGTCTTCTCGTTTCATTCCTTTTTTTCTTTTTGGTGAGGCGATTGGGGTTAAGGGACTTGCCTAGGGTCATATGGCTAGTATATGTCAAGTGTCTGAGGCCGGATTTGAACTCAGGTCCTCCTGACTCCAAGGCTGGAGCTCTATCCACTGCACCACCTAGCTGCCTGTTCTTCTTTTATTCCTAAAGACATTACATAGCACTTTCCTTTTTTCTTGCTGTTATGTTCCCTTTACTTGTTTATTAGACCTATAAGACCTATAAGAAATCTTCATAGCTCCAATTGACCAAGTCATTTATTTTATCAGTGAGAAAACTGAAACCCAGAGACATAGTGACTTATCCAAAATCACAAAATTTGTAAGCAACAGAGGTAGGCTTTGAATCCAGGAGCTCTTCCTCCAAAGACAGTGTGCTTTCTGCAATGTTTTACCTCCTCTTTTCAATGTGACATTTTACTTTCTGGACAGCTCTTCTAATTTCTTTTGTCTGCCATTTTTTGATGCCCCCAAACAATTTTCTCTCCAAGAGCATGAAATTTTGTAACTTGAATTTGCCCACTCATCTTTCATCTCATAATCTTGGCTAACTGATTCTGAAAGTCCAAAATGCCAAGATATTTTAATTCGTTCAGCAGTATCTTCCTCCTCCCTGTCACTCTGCTCTTGGACAGATATTGTCTCCCCTAACCAGAAAGTCATGTTGGTCTTAGCCATCATGTGTCAGTCTACAACACAGCTCTACTTTGAGCAAGTTCTATTTCCTGTAGCCTTTAAAATTTTTTTAAAGTCCACATCCTCAAGTTTATCCATTTTTAGTTTGTAGGTATTTGCCATTTTGACATTTCTTCTTAACCCATTTTGCCGGCTTTTTCTCTCAGCTCCCTGATCATTACCCTTCATGCTGTCATCTTCCAATCTAGCCCCCCATAGCCATTGTCTAGGGATATTTAGCCTGGTCACTGTTTCTACAGGTACTGAGCCCCCATCTCTTCAGCAGCCACTACTATTATTTTAAATTAAATTTATTTTATTTTTAGTTTATGGAATAAAACAAGCATTTCTATAACATAGTATAATAAAAAGAGATGATTGACCATGAAATTGAAAATCTATTATGTACAACTTGCTATTCCTTTTAAATTTATAATAAAGTTATCATGTAAATTTCTTTTTTTTTGCCTTTAGAGATGGCTACCATTAGATACAAATATGTATATATACATATATACATACAAATATATATTTGTACATAATGCATATATACAAACATACATACATATATATATATACATATATATATATACTTCTATTTACTAGTTCTTTCTCTGGATGCAGATACAGTCTTCCTTCATATGTCCTTTGTAGTTAATTTAGGTATTTATAATAGTTAAAATGACTTATTCACTCAAAGTTATTCTTCAAACAATATTGCTGTTACTGAAAACAATGTTCTATTGGTTCTTCTCATTTCACTCTTCATTATTTCATGAAAGTCTATCCTTATTTTTCTAAGATCATTGAGCTCATCATTTCTTATAGCACAGTAGTATTTCATCACAATCATATAGAACAACTTGTTCAACCATTCTCCAGCTGATGGGCATCCCCACAATTTCCAGTTCTTTGCCACCACAAAGAGAGCTGCTATAAATATTTTAGAACATATAAGTTCTTTTCCTTTTTCCTTAATCATCTTTGGAAATACACCAGCAGTAGTACTGCTGGGTCAAAGGGTACAGTCAATTTAATAACTCTTTGGGCACAAATCCAGATTTTTCTTCAAAATGGTTGCTGTTGCACCCAAGGGCCACTGGACCTCTCCAAGTGACTGATAGCTGAAACTTTTGATATGTACGGTCTTTCCCCATTAAAAAATAAGATCCTTGAGATCAGGAACCATTTTTATTTTTGTTTTTATCCCCAGCATTTGGCATAGTGCTTTTTATAGTGCTTAATAAATTTATTCATTTAATACTCATTTTGTTTTTTTTTCATATGTTGCCTTACCTACTTTTAAAAATCAACCTTTTTTTGGTGCAACAATCCCTTTCCACCAGTCTTCTACTGCCTCCCTAAAAGGACCTATTCATAAGATGACAGATTTAGAACTGGATGGGACCTTAGAAGTCATTTAATCCAACTTCTTCATTTTACAGATGAAGAAACAGGTACAGAGAAGTTAACTTATTTATAGGAATAAGAAAGACATATCAGAGGTCATCTAGTCTAAAGCATTTGTTTTACAGATGCAGAAAATTAGGCACCCAGAGATATTAGGTAATGTGCCCACAGTCAGACAGGTAATGAGCAGCAGATCCAGTATCCAACCCAATTCAAGGCCCCCCCCACTACACTATATTGCCTTTCCTCATAACTGTTCTGTGTAAAGCACAATAGAGAAAATTGTTTAAGAAGGAGAGGGAGAACCCACACAAGTTGGTTAACTGGTTCTGAGTTAGTTAGGTTTGGTTTTGTTAAGGAATCAAGAGATCCGCACCTCCTTCTGGTGAGCCAAAGCTCTCCAAGGACCAAGACATTTCACATGACTTATGTTACTGCCAGGGATGGGGCCCTAATAAGGAAGGTCTAAGTCTGCTTCTCCATGTTAAGGCTATCTGTCATTGTTCCTAGGCTGAGTCCTTCTTTTATAGGTACTCCACTGTTCTGGCTCTCTTTCCCGTCCATATTCTAGCAGCCCACTTTCACTAACATCCATACTCATCAGGCATTGTGATCCATCTTGCCACTGTTCAGCTCTCCTCCAACAGATGCTTATTGCTATGGCTTTGGGTTACTCACCATCAGGTCTTTTCTCACTTCAGTTGTTACTTCTAATTGTTTGCTCTCTTCTCTAAGAGTCGGTGTCATCTTTTAAGTAACTGCCTCATGGATAAAATACACTAGTAACATGATTTACTTTACAGACATTTCAGAATGAAATGACCAGAACCAAAATGCTTTGGAACTATTTGAAACATCAAGTTCCTTTAGGTCATCTCAGAACTGGAATGCACTGGACAACTTAATACCCACAACATTGATCTCCACATAGAGACTCTTGGGGTAACTGTGGGAACTATGCACTTATCCTGCTCAATCAAAAGTTCCCATTTCCCACTACTAGACAGGTTAGTATGCATGGATCCCATTGGCTTTGCTTTGCTTGCTTAGCAGTTTCCCCCTGAGTCTTGAGATTGGAAGGTACTCCTGCTTCCTTCCTTGTCTTCTCACACATACTCTTCTTTGTGGCAAGTGGGTCAGGTCATGTAAATTACCAGGAGGCTTCTCTGAGCTGAACCCAAACCTGGAAATATACAAAGGCAAAAATGTCTTTCCTCAGCAATCTGTATTTAGTAATGCCAGTTAACTCTTTCCCCCAAAGTATTATTGTGAACATTGCTAGTTCTATGAAGCTAATCATTTCACTTTTCTCCCATATGCTTTTGAAAATATCAGTAAAAAGTATGCTCAGGGGTTGCTGAGTTTAGCAGTGAGCCCACTGGGTTCAGAAGAATTTTCCTTCTCTCAAACAATTTTGATCATGCTGCTGACTTCTTCAGCTGTCATTTCTGTTGCTAAATAATTTCTTTCATCATCCTTTGACACTCTGGCATTATATAATGGCTTTTCCCACTCTTCACACCTTTTCCTGCTACAATTAAATCATCCAGTAACAGTTTCTCTTTTTGCCCTAAATCAAGTCATTCCCATACTCTCATCACTTCATCTTCTGTCATACTCTTCAATGTCAGGTCATACCTTTGTTCTTGTCTGCCCTTTCCTTCCTTCCAACATGACCTTGGCTTCATTGATGCAAAGCCTCAATCATTAAGAATTTATTGTAGTGTTTTACTCAGTCCTCCTCCCCCCAAAACAATCCAGTTTCTCTTTTAGAAATAGTCCTAATGCATCCAAAAAAGGAGAAAGGAGCTATTTGTACAAAAATACTTATAGAAGCTCTTTTTGTTGTGGCTAAGTATTGAAAATCAAAGGGATGCCCATCAATTGGGGAATGGCTAAACAAGCTGTGGTATATGATTGTAATGGAATATTAATGTTCTATAAGAAATGACAAGCAGGATAATTTCAGAAAAACCTGGAAAGACTTACATGAACTAGTACATAGTGAAGTGGACAGAACCAGGAGAACATTGTACACAGTAACAGCAATATTGTTCAATGAAGAATTGTGAATGACTTAGCTATTCTCAGCAATACAATGATCCAAGACAATCCCAAAGGGCCAATGATGAAGTAAACTATCATCCTCCAGAGAGAGAATTGATTTTGATTGAATACAGACTGAAGTATGCCATTTTTCACTTTCTTTTTTTTCTTTTATTCAAGTCTTCTTATACAAAAGGACTAATATGGAAATGTTTTACGTAATTGGACATGTATAACCTATATTTGCTTATTGTCTCAGGGAGGGGAGAGGGAAAGGAGAGAGGGAGCATTAGAATTTGGAATTCAAAACTTTAAATAAAAATGTTTAAAAATTGGAGAAAAAATAAAGATAACATTTCCAAGAAAAAGATAACATTTCCTAATGGAGATGTGAAAAAATATGGAAGAGGATAGCTAAAGACTGTTAGCATTTAAATTTCACAAAACTGAACAGAAATGTAGAGGTAATGATTATACAAAAATTTTATTATGAGATGCAATTTAACCAGATCATCTTATGTCTTCCCGGGAACTAGAGTCCTTCCCTTGAACTAGACACAGATTACCCTCCTCTGGTCTTTACCCTCTTTCAACCTCAACCAGTACTAACCATCTGCTTGCCTTGAAGGGGTAGCTAGGTAAGGACCTAATCTCAGAACATTTATAGATGAAATTGGAAGGAGTACAACAAATAGATAAATAATGAGAAAGATTTACCAATGTTTCTATAGAAAATTATTCTCAGCATTAATGACGGTGGGGCCACTCATTTAGAATACTTCTCCATATTCGTTGTAGTATACAAGGAAATGGAAATGGCTACTTAGAAGATGAAGCTAGAAAGACATTAAGTTTAGACAATACAAAAAACACAGTAGAAATTTGTGCTGGAGATGACATAATTTAAAACCATGAAAAGACTGGTATTTAAGATATCTCACAGAAGAAATGCAGTGTAAATAGAGACCTGGCTTTAGAATCAGGCAGCTCTGAATTCAAATCCTGCCACTGACATACTAGATATCATCCTGGACAAATTACTTCAACTCTTTGTCCCCCTGACAATCTCTAAGACTGTAATTGGCAGAATAGTTGCCAATCAACATTGATAGAGGGCACTTCTTCATAGGGAATTTAATATTCTAATGGAATCATAGCTCTGCCTCCCCTTCTCCCCAGTTCCATTAACAAAGTAAGTGCACATTCAACATATTCCAGGAGCTGAGGATATAAAGAAAGGAAAAAGACAGGCCCTTTTCTCAAGGACTTCACAATTTGAAAGAGGAGACACCATGTAGATTATTATGTACATAGAAGATATATACAGGATAAATTGAGGGTAATCTTAGAAGGAAAGCACTCTGATTAGAGATGACTGAGAAGGCTTTTGTGTACAGAGTAGGACTTTAGCTGAGACCTGAAGGAAGTCAGGAAGCCATGAGATAGAATTGAGGAGATTGTGTTCCAGGAATGCAGGACAGTCAGTAAAAATGCATGGAACCAGGAAATGGAGTATCATGTGTGAAAAACAAAAAAACAAAAAGGAAGCTGATATCACTGGATCACAGAATATGTGGTGGGGAGTAAGGTGTGAGTAGAAAGATCTGAAAGGGCTGGGTTATGCAGGGCTTTAAAGGCCAAACAAAGGATTTTATATATGATCCTGGCAGCAACAATACAACCAATGAACCACTAGAGTTGATTAAATAGATGGATAACGTGGTCAGACTTTCACTTCAGCTAAGATTTCTTTGGCCCCTGAGTGGAGAACGTGAAGGAATAGAGAGAAAGGTCTCAGGGAGACCAATCAGCAGGCTATTGCAATAGTCTAGGTATAATTTAGTTTGAGATGTCCAGTAGGTAACTGGTGATATTAAAATCTATCCAACTATAACCCATTTTCCTATTGATCTATGTGAAGATCCCTAATCATGTCAATTCATGTTTAATAATCTTGCTTTATATTCAACTGTATTTTTCCACCAAAATTACATCTGATTTCTCTTCTCTGAAATGTACAGTCTGAGTTTTTGTTATGTTTTTGCTATATGTCCCAAGAAGTTGAGCCATTCTCCATATTTTTTGAACTTCATTTCTTCATGAGTTCATTTGAACTCCTCCTTCACTATCCACCTTTGACTTTTCCCATTCTACCTCATTACCTTATCTTAGGTTCTATTGCTTCCTTCTCTTGTATGTTTCCTACTAGGACTTGGGTTCTGACCATAGAGTATCTTCTATTTTCATTTTCCTTGGACATTTTCTTGATTAATATCTCTGGATGCTTTCTTCAAGGAATGTCTCCTTGACCTAATTTATTAAGGTATCTTTTCTGAAGTAGGTGTTCCTTATCTCCTTTCCTCATAGAGATCTATGCTCTTCTTGAAATTGCTACATATCTTGCTTACCCCTCACTACTTCATCTGTTTGCTCTCTCTCCCCTTTGCCCCTCGCCATAACCTGAAATCCATTTTTTTTCTTTTTACCCCATCTCTTTACAAAAATCCTTCTTTCTACATTGTCCTTCTTTTACAGCCTAAGAGATTGTTGGTATGCATTTGGGCACATAATCCCAGATCTGTTGCTGTTCATTCTCTTTTTCATTTTGAGTCCTTACAGCTGGCTTAGTTGTACCTTTCTCCCTTTTACTCTTGACCTTTTTTACATGCATATACTTACTTTTATCATAAAGGTTATACACAATTCTGTTTATTAAAAAATCATCATGTCCTTGTTCATCATACCTAAAACACTTCTATGACTATAAATTAAAGTGAGATGAGTCTTGAACCACACATATAACATATGTTTTGTTGTCTGCTCTACCAGCTTTAACTCTTCTCTGTCCCTAAATTTAAAAAAAAAGTGAAATAAAATAAAACACCTGGTAAGTGGTTAATTCTGGCATCCCTTTGCCACAGTTCTATTTTATTCTTGTAACAGCTAATTCAAACTGAAAACCTGTTTCATTCTTTTATAGAAGGTAGTAATGCATTAGCAGAAGCAGTATGATGTAATGGGTACAGAGCTATTCTTGGTGTCAAGAAGACCTATGTTCAAATCCTACCTCTGACACATAGTGACCCTGGGCAAATCCCTTAATCTCTCAGTTGCTGCTCAGTCATTGAGTCACATCTGACTCTCCATGACCCCATAGACCATAGCATGTCAATGCTGTCCATGGGGTTTTCTTGGCAAACATACTGGGATGATTTGCCATTTCCTTCTCCAGTTGACTAAGGCAAACAGAGGTTAAGTGACTTTCCCAGGGTCACACAGCTAGTAAGTGCCTGAGGCTGGATTTGAACTGAAGTCTTTCTGAATTAAGTCTCAGTGCTCTGTCTACTGAGTGACCTACCTGCTTTAATCTCTCAGAGTCTCATACAGATCTCTATGACTTTAAATTGAAAAGAAACTCCCAGTTTTGCACTGGTAAAGAAAGATCCTTACTAGGAGCTCTCTATTCTGATAAAAATCATGGATTGGATAAAAAAAAACACCCTAATACATCACTTTATCTTTTTAATCAGATCATCATACCTATTGCTAAATTATTTTGTGATTTTGGTAAATCCTCTCATCACTTATTTTTCTCCAAACCTTAAACTTAGATTACTCCTACCATCTCCCTCCTACTTTCTTAGTCCTACATTGCTGAATGCTATTGGAGCAAGGCATATAGAATTGCTAACTGGCTATACTACAAATTCATATTACCAATTGTAAACTAAGACATCAGAGGCACATGTCAATCTTTTTACTCTTACCTAAATAACTCTGTTGTATTACCCACAGTGGCTGTTCAAATCTTTCTTTTTTCATCAAGTTATCTAGACTACTCCCTCCCTCCTTTCACTCAGAAGGAAGCCTTGCCTTATATTATACTGAAAAAACAAAACAAAACAGGCCATTAGTAACAAGCTGCAGTGTAACCCCTTCTCACCCATTCTGTACTTTAGCTCAATTCAATATCACTCCCCACCCCAATTTTCTCCCCCTTTGCTTCAGTCTGAGAAAAATGCTACTTTTATCTTTGGTAAGCCCATTTGGTGTGCCCACATTCTCATTCCCTTCCATCTTGATTCCCATCGTCTCATTCCCTCCCTTTAATCACCATCCCCTCTAATTAACAATATTGCCTTATCCATTGGAGCATTCCCTTCTGCCTACTAACATATCTAGATCTTCCTCAACCTTAATTAACTCTGCCATGCCCTCCAAATATCTTCCAATATCTCTCCTATATTTCATAGCTCAACTCTTAAGTCCTCTTGCCTTCTTTTTTCAGGTTCCCTATCTCTATCCCTATCGTAGTCAATATGAAAAATAAAATATGACAAACCCCAAATATCCATTTTCTTTCTTTTTCCTCTGGTATAAAAAAATGGAGCCAAGAATAAGAAGTTTTCATTTCAAGTCATGGTTCTGCTAACTGTGTGATCTTCTTTACACACTTTATACACTATCTTCTCTGAACCTCAGTGTTCTTGTGTGTAAAATGAGAAAACAATTAGTAATGTCTACCCTGACTTCTTTAAGCTTCATGAGGGTAGGGGCTATGTCTATCCAAATTTTGCATATATTTCCAGTCCCTGGTGGAATATTCTAAAGATAATAGGCATCTTATAGATGTTGGCTGAATGAATAAATTCTCCAAGGAATGGCAGCAAATTATCTTCACAGAATCAAAATGATCATTACATCCAGGACAAAAGGTAACTTCATCTACATGAAAATGTCTATTAATTTCTGAGGAAGTCTTAGCAGTACTAATTACAGGAGAATAACATACATAAAAAGGATTTTCATAGATAAAATATTATCATTATTGACTACTAATAGACTAAATAATAAAAAATACATTAAAAGCTAGCAACTAGGCAATGTCCAGAAATACAAAGGAACAATAAATACAAAATTTAATACACGTGTTAAGTAAAATGCTGTATTAGGTAATCACAGCTCATAGAGCTAGAGAAGAAAGACCATTCACTTAAACCTCTTCATTTTGCAAATAAGAAACCTGAAGCTCTGGGAGGCTAGGGGACTTGTCCAAGGTCACATAGTAGTAAGCATCAGTGGAGGGATTTGAACCCAGATACTCTGACTTCAGAGTCAGCACTCTTTTTATTATATCATCTGAAGAGACAAAGATAGCAATGAAACATTTTCTGCTTTTATGGAGCACAAGCCTAATAAAGAGATAATGTGCTTACACAAATGACTAGAATACACGTATGAATGTGCTGAGCATATAGGAGATGGTAAAGAAAGTCACGAGAATTTTGAGAAAGGAGGTATCCCTTCAGATTGGAGGGTTCTTGGAAGATGTCATGTAAGAAGTAGCACTTCAGCTGAATGTGGAAGGAAAGGAAGGATATTAACAGGCAAAGAGTGTGAAGGGAGTAGGTTTCCAGTATGGGATACAATCTGCACAAATATATAAAGATGAGAGAGGACAGGGGAAAGCATTCACTACAATTTCGCTGATGTGAAAAGTAAGCAAAAGGCAATAGTATAAAATATATTTGGGGTCAGATTCAAGTGGAGTCATAAACAACAGGATAAGGAATTTGTATTTTATCATGGAAGCAATGGGAAGTTACTTCAGATGCTTGAGCAAAGGAGTGACATCCCCTGACCTATGCAGTGTGCAGATCTACAACTGAGGCTGGCCATCTGAAACCTTTCCAAAAACAAAAACAATTTAAAGGACACAGAAATGTAAAATGGTAATTTTTAAAGATTGTGCAATTTAAAAACTTAATACATATTCATGTTGATGATACAAACTCCTTCAGTGGCATATGAATGACTACATATAGCTCCTAGTTAGTAAGAATAATTGGTTAAAATATGAAGCTACCAGATGGTACATATTGTTAATAACACCCATCTGTGAGCCACTATAGTAACAAATTCCCCCTCCGCTTAACTGAATTTGTTTTAATTACTTCTTATATTATTTGCACAAGAGGTAGCATGGCACAGTGGAAAGAAAGCTGTCTTTGGAGTCAAGAAGGGACAGTTTCACTTCCTGCCTCTGAAATATACTGGCTATGTGACCATGGGCAAGTAATATAACCTTTCAGTGACTCAGGCAAATCTCTAAGGCTATGATTATGCTGACCTAAGATATTGAGAAGAATCTCCAAACTGAGTATTTCCCACATTAGTGATATCAAAAGCCCTGATCATGACATGCATTTAGATGGGCAGCCTATAGGAGCTTGTCATTACGTATGTATATGTAAGACAACAAATAAAGATAGATAACAAATTGGGACTCAAGTTGAATGGAAGAGAGATAGATTAGATTGACCTCAGAAAATTGCAGTGCTCCTTTCATAACTCTCTCTTTCTTATGAAAGCAAAGGCACATATTTTAAAAACCAACACTCTGTCTATGTTGATTTATGGCAATGAGATATGAAATACAATGGTCTCTGAAAAAGTGAAAAATGAATATCACAGAGGGCAACAGAGATGTGAACGATGGGTGTGAGCAGGTAGCAAAATATAATCGAGGATGAAACCTGGAAAACTGAAGTAAAAAGACATGATTTTTTAAAGTATGTTTTTTTTATTAATTTATTTTGATTTATCAATAATCACTTCCATATGCTTTTGAGTTTTAAATTTTTCTCCTCCTTCCTCCCTACCACCCTCCCCAAGACAGCGCACAATCTGATATAGGCTGTACATTTACATTCATATTAAACATATTTTCACATTAGTAATGTTGTAAGTAGAAATTAAAACCAATAGGAGGAACCATCAGAAAGAGGAAACGAAACTCAACAGAAGAGGAAAAAACAACAATTTGGCTTCCATAGTTCTTTCTTTGGGTGTGGATAGCATTTTCCATCACAAGGCCTCTGGAGATATCTTAGATCCTTGTATTGCCAGGAAGGGTTAAGTTTATCAATATTACTCATCACACAACGTGTCTGTTATTATGTACAACGTTCTCTTGGTTCTGCTCACTTCACTCAGCATCAGACCATACAAGTCTTTTTTTTCTGAAGTCAGCCTGTTCATCATTTCTTATAGCACAATAGTATTCTATCACATTCATATATCACAACTTGCTCAGCCATTCCCCAATTGACGGGCATCCTCTCAATTTCCAATTCTTTGCCACCACAAAAAGAGCTGCTATGAATATTTTTGTACATGTAGGTCCTTTTCCCATTTGTGTGATCTCTTTGGGATATAGCCCTAGAAGTGCTATTGCTGGGTCAAAGGGTATGCACATTTTTATAGCCCTTTGGGCATAGTTCCAAATTGCTCTCCAAAATGGTTGGATCATTTCACAACTCCACCAACAATGCATTAGTGTCCCAATTTTCCCACATCTTCTCCAACATTTATCATTTTCCTGTTTTGTCATGTTGGCCATTCTGATAGGTGTGATGTGGTACCTCAGGGTTGTTTTGATTTGCATTTCTCTAATCAATAGTGATTTAGAGCATTTTTTCATATGACTATAGATGGCTTTAATTTCTTCATCTGAGAACTGTCTGTTCATATCCTTTGACCATTTATCAATTGGGGAATGGCTTGTATTCTTACAAATTTGACTTAATTCTCTATGTATTTTAGAAATGAGGCCCTTATCAGAGAGACTGGTTGTAAAAATTCTTTCCCAATTTTCTACTTTCCTTCTAATCTTAGTTTCATTGGCTTTGTTTGTGCAAAAACTTTTCAATTTAATGTAATCAAAATTATCTATTTTGCTTTTCATAATGTCCTCTATCTCCTGTTTGGTCATGAATTCTGTTCTCCATAGATCTGACAGGTAAACAATTCCTTGCTCTCTCAGTTTGCTTATAGTATCAGCCTTTATATCTAAATCATATACCCATTTTGACTTTATTTTGGTATATGGTGTGAGATTTTGGTCTATGCCTAGTTTCTGCCATACTCTTTTCCAGTTTTCCCAGCAGTTTTTTTCAAAGAGTGGGTTCTTATCCCAGAAGCTGGGGTCTTTGGGTTTATCAAATAGTATATTACTATAGTCATTAACTACTATGTCTTGCATACTTAACCTATTCCACTGATCCACCACCCTATTTCTTAGCCAGTACCAAGCAGTTTTGATGATTGCTGCTTTATAATACAATTTAAGATCTGGAATGGCTAGGCCACCTTCCCCTGCATTTATTTTCATTAGTTCTCTTAATATTCTGGACCTTTTGTTCTTCCAAATGAATCTTGTTATTATTTTTTCTAACTGTATAAAATAATTTTTTGGTAGTTTGATTGGTATGGAACTGAATAAGTAAATTAGCTTAGGTAGAATTTTCATTTTTATTATATTAGCTCGGCCTACCCATGAGCAACTGATGTTTTTCCAATTATTTAGATCTGATTTTATTTTCGTGAAAAGTGTTTTGTAATTGTGTTCATAGAGTTCCTGGGTTTGCTTCAGGAGGTAGACTCCTAAATATTTTATAATGACTACAGTAAGTTTAAATGGAATTTCTCTTTCTATCTCTTGTTGTTGGGCTTTGTTGGTAATGTATAGAAATGCTGATGATTTATGTGGGTTTATTTTATAGCCTGCAACTTTGCTAAAGTTGTTTATTATTTCAAGTAGTTTTTTACTTGATTCTCTGGGATTCTCTAAGTATAACATCATGTCATCTGCAAAGAGTGATAGCTTTGTTTCTTCTTTGCTTATTCTAATGCCTTCAATGTCTTTTTCTTCTCTTATTGCTAAAGCTAATGTTTCCAGTACGATGTTGAATAACAGTGATGATAATGGACGTCCTTGTTTCACCCCTGATCTTATTGGAAATGCATCTAGCTTGTCCCCATTACATATTATGCTTGCTGAAGGTTTTAGATAGATGCTATTTATTATTTTAAGGAAGACTCCATTTATTTCTATGATCTCTAGCGTTTTTAATAGGAATGGGTGTTGTATTTTGTCAAAAGCTTTTTCTGCATCTATTGAGATGATCATGTGGTTTCTGTTAGTTTTGGTGTTAATATGATGGATTATGCTGATAGTTTTCCTTATATTGAACCAGCCCTGCATTCCTGGTATAAATCCTACCCGGTCAAAGTGTATTATTCATGTGATAAGTTGCTGTAATCTATTTGCTAATATTTTGTTTAAAATTTTTGCATCTATATTCATTAGAGAAATTGGTCTATAATTTTCTTTCTCTGTTTTGACTCTTCCTGGTTTAGGTATCAGCACCATATTTGTATCATAAAAAGAATTTGGTAAGATTCCTTCTTTACCTATTTTACCAAATAATTAATATAGTATTGGAATTAGTTGTTCTTTAAATGTTTGATGGAATTTGCATGTAAATCCATCTGGCCCTGGAGATTTTTTCCTAGGGAGTTCATCAATGACTTGTTCAATTTATTTTTCTGAGATGGGGTTATTTAAGTATTTTACTTTCTCTTCTGTTAAACTGGGCAATTTATATTTTTGTAAATATATATCCATTTCACTAAGATTGTCAAATTTGTTGGCATATAGTTGGGCAAAATAATTCCTAATTGTTGTTTTAATCTCCTCTTCCTTGGTGGTAGTTTCACCCTTTTAATTCCTGATACCAGTAATTTGGTTTTCTTCTTTCTTTTTTTTAATTAGATTAACCAAAGGTTTATCTATTTTATTGGTTTTTTCATAAAACCAGCTCTTAGTTTTATTTATTAGTTCAATAGTTTTCTTAATTTCAATTTTATTAATTTTTCCTTTGGTTTTCAATATTTCTAATTTGATATTTAATTGAGGATTTTTAATTTGTTCTTTTTCTAGTTTTTTTAGTTGTATGCCCAATTCATTGATCTCTTCTTTTTCTATTTTATTTATGTAAGCATTTAGAGATATAAAACTTCCCCTAAGAACTGCTTTTGCTGCATCCCATAAATTTTGCTATGTTGTCTCATTATTGTCGTTCTCTTGGATGAAATTATTGATTGTTTCTATGATTTGTTCTTTGACCCAATCATTTTTTAGGATTAGATTATTTAGTTTCCAATTTTTTTTAGTCTATTTTTCCATGGCCCTTTATTACATATAATTTTTATTGCATCATGATCTGAAAAGGGTGCATGTACTATTTCTGCCTTTCCGCATTGGATTGTGAGGTTTTTATGCCCTAGTATATGATCAATTTTTGTGTATGTGCCATGTACCACTGAGAAAAAATTATATTCCTTTCTATCCCCATTCAGTTTCTCCACAGATCTATCATACCTAACTTTTCTAATGTTCTATTCACCTCCTTAACTTCTTTCTTGTTTATTTTGTGGTTAGATTTATCTAGTTCAGAGAGGGGGAGGTTGAGGTCCCCCACTAGTATAGTTTTGCTGTCTATTTCTTCCTGTAACTCCCTGAACTTCTACTCCAAGAATTTGGATGCTATACCATTTGGTACATATATGTTTAGTAATGATATTACTTCATTGTCAATGGTGACTTTTAGCAGGATGTAGTTTCCTTCCTTACCTCTTTTGATAAGATCTATTTTTGCTTTTGCTTTGTCTGAGATCAGGATTGCTACCCCTGCTTTTTTTTACTTCAGCTGAAGCATAATATATTTTGCTCCAGACTTTTTCCTTTACCCTGTATGTGTCACTCTTTTTCAAATGTGTTTCCTGTAAACAACATATTGTAGGATTATGGTTTTTAATCCAATCTGCTATATGCTTCCGTTTTATGGGAGAGTTCATCCTCTTCACATTTACAGTTATGATTACTATCTGTGTCTTTTTCTCCATCCTTCCCCCCCACCCCCATTTATGCTTTTCTTTCTCCTTTCTCCTTTCCCCACCTCACTAGTGTTTTGCTTTTGACCAGGGCCTCTTTTGGTCCCACCTCCCTTCTATTATCGCTTTCCCTTTTCTTCCCCTTTACCTTTACTGCTTCTTCCCTCCCTTCTATCCACCCTCCCTTTTCTTTCCCCTTTCCTCTCCTACTACCTACTTATAGTGCAAGTTAGATTTCTATACCTAACTGATTATGTTGTTCCCTTCTTGAGCCAAATCTGATGAGAATAAGGTTCAAACAATGTTCACCCCCCTCCCTTCTTTACCTCTGCTCTAATAGGTTTTTGTGTCTTTTCCTGTAATGTAATTTACCCTTGTCTGCCTCCTCCTTTCTCAGTACATTTTCTTAGCTCAGACTAATCCACTTACTTGGATCCATTTAACCCACTTGATTAAATTTGTTTTTATCATTACATCAAAGTCAACTTATATCCACCCCCTTTATGTATACTCCTTTAACATGGTATAATAACAATACAGTTCTCAAGAGCTGCAAATGTCATCTTCCCTTGTAGGGATGTAAACATTTTGCCCTTATTAACAACATATTGTATCTTTCTGTCCCATTTACCTTTTTATGTCTCTCTTGAATCTTGTACTTGAAGATCAAATTTTTTGTTGAGCTCTGGTCTTTTTATCAGGAACGTTTGGAAGTCCCCTATTTTGTTGAATATCCATCTCCTTCCCTGAAAAATCACACTCATTTTCACTGGGTAGTTAATCCTTGGCTGCATTCCAAGCTCCTTTGCCTTATGGAATATCATGTTCCATGCCCTACAGTCTTTTAATGTAGAGGTTGCAAGGTCCTGTGTAATCCTGACTGTGGTTACATGATATTTAAATTGTTTCTTTCTGGCTGCTTGCAGTAATTTCTCTTTAATCTGGTAATTTTGGAATTTAGCTATTATATTCCTTGGTGTTTTCAATTTGGGATCTCTTTCAGGTGGGGAGCAGTGGATTCTTTCTATAGTTATTTTACCTTCAGGTTCTAGGACTTCAGGGCAGTTTTCCTTTATGATTTCCTGAAGGGTACTGTCCAGACTCTTTTTTTCATCATGACTTTCAGGTAGGCCTGTAATTATTAAATTATCTCTCCTGGATCGATTTTCCAGGTCAGCTGTTTTACCCTTGAGGTATTTTACATTTTCCTCTATTTTTTCATTTTTTTGTTTCTGTTTGACTGATTCTTGCTCTGTCATAGTCATTAGTTTCCATTTGTTCAATTCTAATTTTTAACATATTGTTTTTTCTGTTAGATTTTGTACTTTCTTCTCCAGTTGGTCAATTGTATTTTTAAGGGATTTATTTTCTTCATTGTACTTCATTTCCAATTGGCCAATTGTGTGTTTTAGGGACTTGTTTTCTTCAGTGTATTTTTTTTCCAATTGGCCAATTGTACTTTTAAAGGACTCCTCTACCTCTTTCATTTGACTTTTAAAATCCTTCTTGAGTTCTCCTAAGAAGGCTTTTTGGGCTTCAGACCAGTTCATATTCCCTTTAGATGTTGCAGATGTGGGTTTGATAACAGTGTTGTCCTCTTCAGAATTTCTGTCTTGATCTTCACTCTTCTCATAATATGAATCTATCATACGTTTCTTTTTACTCATGGTGTTTCTTTATTCCCTGGCTTTTAAAGAGATTAAGCTCTCCTGCTGGGGAGCAGAGGGCACTGACCCAAGCTTCATGTGTTGGGAGCCTAGGTCTTGGTCACTGGCTTTGGGAGCTGGGGCATCTTATGTTGGCAATTGGAGGCTGTAGGGTTCCAGCAGCTTATCTGGTGTTGGGCTGGAATCAGCAAGGCTGGGACTTTCAGGTAAATCTAGGTTGCCTGCTTTTCCTTTCCTTTAGCTTTGTTTAGCTCCTTTTAGATAAGTGCTGCCAGGTGTTTATCTGCCTGGGGCCCCTTGCAGTGCTGCCTCCCTTATTTCCGTTGAGGCACTGGGAAACCTCCTAGCTGTAGAATGCTGAGGCACCTGGTGGTTTTCTGAGCTGGTTTCCACCAGTTACTCCACCCTCACTGAGGCACTCAGAGGTACAGCTGTTGGTGTTTGCCCGCTTGACCACCTGGGCTTCGGGATCTCCCTCTGGTTGGCAGCTGGAGGCTGCAGGGCTCCGACAACTTACCTGGTGTTGGGGTGGAATCAACAAGGCTGGAACTTTTTGGCACCTCTAGGTTGCTTTCTTCAGCTCCTTTCAGACGAATGCTGCAGGGTGCTTATCCGCCTGGGGCCCTTTATAGTGCTGCTTCCCTTATTTTTGCTGAGGCACTGGGAGACCCGTTTGCTGGGCTACTCACTGCTCCTCCCCATCTTTCTTCTAGTTTAGCTGTTCCAGGGTCTTTTCTGGGGTGATATTTTCTGGGTTTTCAGAGGTTGATAGGGGAGGGTGAGAGTGACTACCTTTTTACTCCACCATCTTGGCTCCCAGAAGCGGAATAGTCCATATAAAGACATGATTAAAGAAATAAAAGTAAAGAGACAGTCAAAGAGAGAAGGTGAGAGATGATAGGTCAACAACCATAGTGATCCACTAGTATTCTGATAATGCCAGGAGAAAGTTAGGAAGGACTCCAGAATGTTTGGTGGACTCCCTCTGGTGAATGAATAGGAGGATATAGACAAAAGACACATAGGATAGGCAGGCAAGGCTGGGGTAATCTGCATCTGATGAGATGGTAGATATATTTGAGTTTTTGAATTAACAGACTACCCTGTTCCCACTCATTGGTATTTTACTTGTTCATAGCACCATTCAACATCTGTGAATATTGTGTGCTGAGTCTTGGAAAGACAGGAGAAGGTTTGACAGAAAAACGTGAGAAAGTTACTAAAAGTTTTGACAACTGATTTGACTCCTGTTGATGTTATTTAGTCTAAAGATAAAGTCCTCTTAGAGGGTAGGGAGCAGTAATCATTAGTAATAGGAAACCAAGTAACCCAAATCTTCAATTGAAATTGCATTTATTTTTTGATAATCCACTTTCAGGTGAAATAAACCAATCACAAGAAAACAAAATAATACCAAATGTTCAGGAAATTTTAGACTATATCCTAGCCTCAGAAGAGAATCAAACTGGTATTCTGTATTGCCTATTTTGTACATCATGGCACAGGTAGAACTCATCTTCTGAAGGATGACCTAGAAATACTATGAGATCTTGAAAGATTCCATTACACTCTAATTACTTAGCTGGAAAGTGGACTGATTTGGCACACAATAAAAATAGGAAGTAGGTGAATATATCTTGTTAACTCTGACTTAACTGCAAATTTTAATTAACACTGAAAAACCATGCTGGCTATATGAGATTTCCTTGCTATATTGGTCTGAACACAGGCTGATTCCCATCCTGCAGACTATAAACCACACATCTAAAATAAGATCACTTTGAAAAGAGAAATATATATGGGCAAATAATTTTCAAAAATTTACAGAAAAGATTATACTTAGAATTGTTTTATTGTAAACTTTCCCCCATTTTTCAACCAAATAAAAATATTTTATTCATTTTACAGGCATTGTTCTCTTCATTTCCATTATTTTTTTGGTTATTCTTTTACTAAATGTCTGTTTTGAAAAAAAATTTTCAGGTTTTGTAAGAAGCTAGATTTTGGGGGAAAGAGTAGACTATATTCAGGCTAAATGGATCTGTGGTAATAATATTTCTCTAGCAGTAATTATCCTAGATTACACTGTAACCCAATCATACAGCTTCTCTTGTGCTCTTGTGACAACAGACCCCATCAAACTATTAACAGTTTTGAAAAAAATGCTTGTTGAATGAATTAATGAATGACAGTTTAGAGCAATTGTTGGGTAGTGAAAAAGAGCTCATTTATTTGCATTGTGATTTCTTTTTTTATTAAGATTTCATATTATACTTATTAAGATATACTATACCTAAACACTAGATTTTGCTTTAAAAGGACAAAAAAATTAAAGAAGTACACAACTGGATACCTACAGAGATTTGGAAGTATATCAAAAAATCATTCATCTGTATACCCTTTGACTCAGCAATACAATGGTATAGTTGTAACCTCAAAGAGATAAAAGAAAGCAAAAAGATTTGTACGTGCAAAGATATTTCTAGCAGCTCTTTTTCTGGTAATAAAGAACTAGAAACTAAAAAGCGCCCATCATTTGGAATGGCTGAAAAGAATGCTATATGAATGTAATAGAATATTATATCATAATAAAATAAAGGATGGGGCAGCTAAGTGGTGTGGATAGAGTGCTGTGTCTGAAGGCAAGAAGACATCTTCCTCATTTCAAATCAGGCCTCAGATACTTACTAGCTCTGTGACCTTGTGCAAGTCACTTAACTTTGTTTGTGTAAAATGAGCTGGAGAAAGAAATGTAAAGTGCTCCAGTATCTTTGCCAAGAAAACCCTCAATGGGGTCACAAAGAAAGGGATATAATTGAAATGGCTGAACAGCAGCAGCAACAACAAGAAGTAAAGGATTTTTTTACAACAACAAGCAAAACGATTTATGCAATAACAACAACATTATAAAGGCAACTGGGAAGACAAGAATTATTATTAATGCATTAAACAAGCATGATTACATCAGCCATGTTGCAAAAAATCTAGAAAAATAAAGAAAATGAAAAAATAATTATACTTCAATCTACAGACTCCGTCAGTTTTTTTTTTCCTTTGAAGGTTAATAGAATTTTTCATCAGAAGTCTCTTGGGATTGTCTTGGATTATTGCCCTGATCAGAATAGCTAAGCCATGCACAGTTGATCATCTTACAATATTGCTGTTACTATATACAATGTTTTCCTGGTTCTGCTCATTTCATCAGTTCATATAAGTCTTCTCAGGTTTTTCTGAAAATATCCTGCTTGTAATTTCTTACTGTACAGTAATTTTCCATCACAATCCTATACTACAACTTTTTCAGCCATTCCCCAATTCCTCAATTTCTAATTCTTTGCCAACTAAAAGAGCTGCTATAAATATTTTTGTACATATATATCCTTTTCTTTTTCTTTGATCTTTTGGTATTACAGACCCAGTTACAGACCTTGTATTGCTGGGTCAGAAGTAAGTCAGTTTTGTAGCCCTTTGGGCATAGTTCCATTTTGCTCTCCAGAATGTTTGTATCAGTTCGCAACTCCACCAACAGTACATTAGTATCCCAATTTTTCTACACCCCCCCAACAATTGTCATTTTCCTTTTCTGTCTTATTAGCCAATATGATAGATTTGAGGTCATACCTGAGTTTTTAAATTTGCATTTCTGTAATCAATAGTAATTTACAGCATTTTTATATTACTAGAGATAGCTTTGATTTCTTTGTCTGAAATCTGCCTGTTCACATAAACTTTGACCAGCTGGGGAATGACTCACATCCTTATAAATTTAGCTGTGTTTTCTATATAGATAAATGAGGTATTTGTGAGAGAAATTGCTGTAAAATTTTTTCCCTATTTTCCTGATTTCCTTCTAATCTTGGCTGCATTGGTTTTGTTTGTGCAAAAGCTTTGTAATTTAATATAATTAAAATTATCCATTTTACATATCATAATGCTCTCTGTATTTTGTTTGGTCCTAAATTCTTCCCTTATCCATAGACCTGATGACAAACTATTTCATGCTCCCAAATTTGCTTTTGATATCACCCTTTATGTCTAAATCATGCATCCATTTTGATCTTATCTTGGTATACTGTGTAAGATTTTGGTTTATACCTAGTTTCTACCAATCTACTTTCCAATTTTCCCAGTAATTTTTGTCAAATAGTGAGTTCTTGAAAAAGAATGCATCTTTGGGTTTATCAAACACTAGATTACTATGGTCATTTACTTCTGTGTCTTGTGTACCTAATCTATCCCACTGATCCACCACTCTGTTTCTTAGCCAGTACCAAATTGTTTTGTTATCACCACTTGGTAACACATTTTGAGATCTAGTACTGCTAGGCCACCTTCTTTCACATTTTTTTTTCATTGATTCCCTTGATATTTTTAAACTTTTGTTCTTCCAGATGAATTTTGTTATTATTTTCCCTAGCTGCATAAAATAGTTTTTTTGGTAGTTTGATGGGTATGACACTGAATAAATAAATTAATTTAGAGAGAATTGTCAGTTTAATTATGTTAGTAGCTCATGCTACTCATGAGCAATTAATATTTCTCTAATTGTTTAAATATGTCTTTATTTGTGTGAAAAGTGTTTTATAATTGTGTTAATATTGTTCCTGTCTGCAGTTATTTTAAATGAAATTTCTCTTTCTATCTCTTTCTGCTGAACTTTGTTGGTAATATATAGAAATGCTTAGGATTTGTGTGGGTTTATTTTGTATCCTGCAACTCTGCTAAAATTGCTAATTATTTCAACTAGTTTTTTAGTTGATTCTCTAGGATTCTTTAAGTATACCATTAGATTGTCTGAAAAGAGTGATAGTTTTGTTTCCTCGTTGCCTATTCTAATTCCTTCAATTTCTTTTTCTTCTCTTGCTACAGCTAGCGTGTCTAGTACAATATTGAATAATGGTAGTGACGAGCATCCTTGATTCACCCCTTATCTTATTGGAAAGATTTGTAGCTTATCCCCATTAAAGATAATGCTTGCTGATCATTTTACATAGATACAACTTATTGTTTGAAGGAAAGCTCTACTTATTCCTATGTTTTCTAGTGTTTTTAATAGGAATGAGAGTTGTATTTTGCTAAAAGTTTGTTTGGCCTCTATTGAGATAATCATATGATTTTTATTGTTTTTGTTATGGCTAATTATGATATGGTCAATTATGACTGATGGTTTCCTTAATTGAACCAGCCCTGCATTCCTGGTAAAAATCACAACTGGTTGAAGTGTATGATCCTTGTGATATATTGCTGTAATCTCCTTGCTAGTATTTTATGTAAAAATTTTGCATCAATATCCACTAGGGAAATTGGACTATTGTTTTCTTTCTCTGTTTTTGCTCTTCTTCATTTAGGTATCAGTACCATATGTATGTCATAAAAGGAAACTGATAGAACTCCTTCTTTGCCTATTTTTCTAAATAGTTAATATGGTGTTAGAATTAATTTTTCTTCAAAGGTTTGATAGAATTCACTTATGAATCCATCTGGTACTGAGGATTTTTTCTTTGGAAGTACATTGATGGCTTGTTCAAATTCTTTTTCTAAGGTAGGGTTATTTAAGTATTCTCTTTCTTCTTCTGTTAATTTGGACAATTTTTATCTTTAAAATATTTACCCATTTCACTTAGCTCATTAGATTTATGGGCACATAATTAGGTAAAATAGCTTCTAATAATTGTTTTAATTTAATCTTCATTGGTGGTGAATTCACCCTTTTTATTTTTGATGCTAATAATTTGATTTTCTTCTTTCTTTTAAAAATCAAACATCCAATGTTTAAAATCTATTTTACTGTTTTTTTCATAAAACCAACTGCAAATTTTATTTTTAGTTCAATGGTTTTCTTTCAATTTTATTAAGTTCTCCTTTGATTTTCAGGATTTCCAATTTGTTGTTTAATTGGAGATTTGCCATTTGTTCTTTTTCTATTTTTTAGTTGCATGCATAATTCATTGATCAACTTTTTATCTATTTTATTAATGTAAGCTTTTACAGACATGGATTTTCCTATAAGTACTGCCTTGGCTGCATCCTATAAATATTGTTATATTGTCTTATTTTGTCATTCTCTTTAATGAAATCATTGTTTCTATGATTTGTTAATTGACCCACTGATTCTTTATAATTAGGTTATTTAGTGTCCAATTAATTTTTAATCTATGTTTTCATGGCTCTTTATTGAATGCAATTTTTATTGCATTATGGTCTAAAAAGGATGCATTTAATATTTCTGCTTTTCTTCATTTGGTTGTGAGGTTTTTATGCCCTAATACAAGGTCAATTTTTGTGAAGATGCCATCTACCATTGAGAAAAGGGTATACTCCTTTTCATTCCCATTCAATTTCCTCCAGGGGTCTATCACATCTAACTTTTAAAAAATCTCTTCATTTCTTTTTTTGTTTATTTTTTTTGTTAGATTTATCTAACTCTTAGAGGGAAAAGTTGATGTCCCCCACTAGAATAATTTTACTGTTTAGTTCCTCCTGTAACTTACTTAACTTTTTCTTTAAGAATTTGGATGCTATGTTATTTGGTACATATATATTTAGTACTGACATTTCTTGATTGTTGACAGAACGTTTTAGTAAAATGTAGTTTCCTTGATTATCTCTTTTGCTTAGGTCTATTTTTGCTTTTGCTTTGCTTAGATCATAATTACTACTTGATTTTTTTTTCCTCATGTGAAGAACATATTTTGCCCTAGCCCCTTATTTTTAATCTGTGTATGTCTTTCTGTTCAAGTGTGTTTCTTACAAACAACATATTGTTGGATTCTGGTTCTTAATCCCCTCTGCTATCCATTTACATTTTATGGGTGAGTTTTTCTCATTCACATTCAAATTTATGATTACTAACTGCATTTTCCCTTTCTTTTTATTTATTTTTAGTTTTCAACATTCACTTACCCAAGATTTTGAGTTCTAAATTTTCTCCCCTTTTCTCCCCTATGCCCTCCCTGAGATGGTGTGCATTCTGAATACTCCTTCCCCATATCTGCCCTCCCTACTATCTCCTCCCTTCTTTTATCCCCTTCCCCTGCTATTTTCCTGTAAGGCAGGATAAATTTCTATACCCCATTGCCTGTATATCTTATTTCCTAGTCGAATGCACAAATAATTTTTAACATTTGTTTTTAAAACTTTGGGTTCCAAATTCTCTCCCTTCCTCCTTGCCCACCCACTCTCATTGAGAAGGTAAGCAACTCAATACAGGTTATATGTGTGTAGTCATGCAAAACACTTCCATAGTAGCCTTGTTGTGAAAAACTAACTACATTTCCTTCATCCTATCCCACCTCCCATTTATTCTATTTTCTCCTTTGACTCTGTCCTTCCTCAAAAGTGTTTGCTTCTAATTACCCCTTCCCAATCTGACCTCCCTTCCATCATTGCCAGCTCTCTTATCCCCTTCTCCCCTATTTTCCTATTGGGTAAGATAGATTTCCATACCCAATTGAGTGTGTATGTTATTCCCACCTTAAGCCAAATCTGATGAGGGTAAGATTCATTCATTCCCTCTCACCTGCCCCCTATTCCTCTCCATGGTACAAACTTTTCTTCCCTCTTTTATGTGAGATAATTTACCCTATTCTACCTCTCCCTCTCTCCTTTTCCCAGGAATATCCTCTCTGACCCCTTAATTTTATTTTTTAGATATCATCCCTTCGTATTCAACTCACCCGGTGTTCTCTATCAAAATATATTCCCTCCAACTACCCTAACACTGAGAAAAGTCTCATGAGTTACGAATATCATCTTTACATGTAGAAATGTAAATGGTTCAACTTTAATAAGTCCCTTATGATTTCTCTTTCCTGTTTATCTTTTCGTGCTTCTCTTGAGTCTTTTATTTGAAAGTAAAATTTTCTATTCAGCTCTGGTCTTTTCATCAAGAATGCTTGAAAGTCCTTTATTTCACTGAATGTCCATTTTTCCCCCTGAAGCATAATACTCAGTTTTGCTGGGTAGGTGATTCTTGGCTGTAATCCTAGCTTCTTTGGCCTCTGGAATATCATATTCCAACCCCTCCTATTCATTAATGAAGAAGGTGCTAAATCTTGTGTTATCCTCTTTGTGTTTCCCTAATACTTGAATTTTTTCTTTCTGGTTGCTTGCAATATTTTCTCCTTGACCTGGGAACTCTGGAATTTGGCTATAATATTCCTAGGGGTTTTCGTTTGGGGATCTCTTTCAAGAGGTGATTGGTAGATGATTTACATTTCTATTTTACTCTCTGGTTCTATAATATCAGAGCAGTTTTCCTTGATAATTTCTTGAAAGATGATGTCTAGGCTCTTTCTTTAATCATGGCTTTCAGGTAGCCCAATAATTTTTACATTATCTCTCCTGGATCTATTTTCCAGGTTAGTTGTTTTTCCAAGGAGATATTTCACATTGTCTCCTATTTTTTTCATTCTTTTGGTTTTGTTTTACAGTGTCTTGATTTCTCATAAAGTCATTAGCTTCCATTTGCTCCATTCCAATTTTTAAGGAAGTATTTTCTTAAGTGAGCTTTTGGACTTCCTTTTCCATTTGGCCAATTCTGCTTTTGAAGGCATTCTTCTCCTCATTGGCCTTTTGGACCTCTTTTGCCATTTGGGTTAGGCTATTTTTTAAGGTGTTATTTTCTTCAGTATTGTTTTGGGTCTCCTTTAGCAAGCTGTTGACTTGTTTTTCATGATTTTCTTGCATCACTCTCATTTCTCTTCCCAGTTTTTCCTCTACTTCTCTTACTTCTTTCTCAAAATCCTTTTTGAGCTCTTCCATGGCCTGGGATTGATTGATATTTTTTCTTGGAGGCTTTGGATGCAGGAGCTTTGACTTTGTAGCCTTCTTCTGGTTGTAGGTCTTGATCATCTTTGTCACCAAAGTAAGATTCTATAGTCTGACTTTTTTGTGCTGTTTGCTCATGCTCCCAGTCAATTACTTGAGTTCTAAAGTCCTTGTTAAGGTAGGGGTCTGCTTCCAGTGTGGAGAATGTACTGTTCCAAACTTTAGGGATTTTGTGCAGCTGTTTTCAGAGATACTTCTAGGGGCCTATAAATGTTCAGTTCTTCCAAGGTGGTACAATCAAGGGTGAGGTGTTTACTCCTTTCCTGGACTGTGCTCTGATCTATGGGTGACCACAAGCACTCTTTTCTGCCTTGGGACTGTGAGGAGGATTCCCTCTACGCTGCCACCATGAGCTCCACCATGCCAGCACTCCTCCTTAGCCCAGGACTGACACCCAGGACTGTGATCCAGATCCAAAAACAGACAAAGCAAGAGAATCCTGCCTCAGTACCAGCAAAGAGATCCCTGCAATCCCCTTCTGATCAGCCACTCAATCCTCCCTCCATCTGTGGGCCAAGAGCTCCAGAAGCAGCTACTGCCCTGGGGCTGAGCCAGGACTGGGGCCTGACTGTGCTCCTCTGTCACCCAGGTGTGACAGACCCTTCCTATTGACCTTCTAAGTTGTCTTTGGCATTTGTGGTTTGAGAAGTCATGAATCTGCCACAGCTCCTCTTGATTCAGTCCCCTGAGGCCTGCTGTAGGTTTGCTGAAGCTGGGTCTTTGCCTGCATGGCCCATGTTGAACTGTGCTCCTGTCCCAGCCTGGTGCACTTCAACTATCCAGGTTGTCTTGTGCTGGCACTTTGTTTCACTCTGTCTTTTTGTGGGTTCTGCTGCTCTAGAATTTGTTTAGAGTCATTTTTACAGGTATTTGGAGGAATTTGGGTGAGAGCTCAAGCAAGTCACTGCTTTATTTTTTGAATTTTCCCTTTCATCTTATTTTTTCTCTGTTTATCTTTCTCTCTCTCATTTTACACTATGACTCCTCAAAAGTCTGTTTTACTTCTGATCACTGCCTCACTTAATTTGCCCTCACTTTTCCCTCCTACTTCTCTCTTCCATAAGATAGCTTTCTGTACCCAACTGAGTGTTTATGTTATTCCCTTTTTAAGCCAATTCCAATGAGGGTAAGGTTCAAACATTGTCTGCCATTCCTCCATCTTTTCCTCCACTAGAAAAGCTCTTTTTTTCTTGCCTCTTTTATGTAAGATAATTATCCCCATTATATCACCCTTTCCCCCCTACTTCCAGGACTTCCCTCTTTCTCACCCCTTAATTTTATTTTTTTAAAAATCATCATATCATAGTCAACTCATACCTGAGGCTTCCATCTATGTAGATTGCTTCTAACTGCACTAATAATGATAAAGTTCTTAGAATACAAGTATTGTCTTCCCATATTGGAATGCAAACAGTTTAATCTTTTTGAATCCCTTATGATTTCTCTTTCATGTTTATATTTTTATGTTTCTTTTGAATCTTGTATGTGCAAGCTAAATATTCTATTCAGCTCTGGTCTTTTCATCAATAATGCTCGAAAGTCCTCAATTTCATTAAATATCAATTTTTTTTCCCTGAAGGACAAGCTGCGACCAGGGTCCCTACTCCTTTGTGAGTGACCACAAATACTTTTCACTCTGGAACTGTGACCAGGGACCCTGCTCCCCTGTGACTGCAAATGCTAATGCTCCTTTTTTCCCAGGACTGCAACCTGGAACCTCCACTCCATTGTCTCAGACCTGTCCTGCCGACCTCCTAAGTTGTCTTGGAATGGAAAAATCTCTTATCCTGAGCTTTTCTTTGCTCTGCCACTCCAGAATTTTATTTGAGACATTATTTTAAAGTTATTTGGAGGGGAATGTTGAGAGAATTCAGCTGAGTTGCTGCCTGCATGCTACCATCTTGGCTCCACCTCCTGGATGTTATTGGTCTTTCCATTTCTAAAATTCTGTAATTCTCTACAACATTACCTACAAATGAACATCCAGCACCTGTTTAAAGATTTTCACTGGTGGAGAGGGAGAGAGATGTGAGGAGGTGAGCAACTCATTCTTTCTTGAAGCAATCTATTCCTCATTTGGACAACTTTAATTGTTAATAAGCCTTTATTAACTTTAAACATGTATCTACGTCTCTGACACTTCCATTCTTTGTTCCTAGTTCTGCCCTTTGGGAACAAGCATAACAAGTCCAATTCATCTTCTATAGTTTAGTCCTTCAAATACTTAAAGATAATTACTAAGGCTTCCCTACTCTAGCAGGTTAAATACTCATAGTTCTTTCAGTGGATCCACATTTAGCATTGTTTGCTCTTTTAAAAAGAAAAATAATATACTCCACCTAGGCTTTCCTAAAATGTGAGCCCCAGAAGTGAATACCATATTCTAGACATAGTTTGACTAGGACTGAGGATAGTTGGACCATCAACTCCCTTTCCAAGTACCAAAGCCCTCTTAAGAATGCAGCCTAGGTAGATATTTTTGGCTGACATGTCATAATATGAGATCTTTTCCACAAGAGTTGTTGTCAAGCTCTTAGCCCATAATTATAAAGTTGATTTTTTAAACAAAAGTATATTACTTACTTTGATTTTTATTGAATTTCATCTTACTGGAGTCTGCTTAATATCTTACTGTCTTGACTAACTATTGTTTTGGGGAAATGAAGGAAAAATAACTTCAACTCCAACTTAATTAAAAGATTAGCTTTTGCATGTCCTCTTCTATGAATGGATATCATGGGTAATACTGTAAAGGGTTATTGTAAAGACCATTTTAGATACTGACTTTGTCAAACAACAAGTTGGCCATTGCTCTAAGCTTCCTGTCATTTGTAAATTTAACAAACATGGCTTCTGTGGCTTCACTTCTTAATAAAATTACTTTTTAAAAGGTATACAACCAAAAACGGATTAATGGAGAACTCCACAAAAATTCTTCTCTAACTTGACCTACTAATGATTACTCAGTGCCTTACCAGTCACAAGCAGTTCCAGATCTGCCTAACTATAAACACAGTTAGCCCAAATCTGTCTATGCCTTCTATAAAGAAACTGTCAGTTTTTCTCCCTGAGATATAGTTGCACTGTCTACATTTAGTATGGCATGATCTATTCTTATTGAAGCCATGCTAATGCTTAGTGATAATATCTTCCTTTTCTAAACATCTACAGACCATCCTTTTAATGATGTGCTTCAGAATTGTGTGAATCAGTTAACAAACATTTGTAAATCACTTAAATGCAACAAATGCCAGGCATTGTGGCAATACTGGCATATAAAGACAAAAAAAAAAGAAACAATACATGAGGCCCTCCAGGAACTAACACTCAAATAGAGGAAACAACTTCAATATGTACATACACACATATACATATACATACATATACATATATACATACAAACCATATGCAAATGAAGAGGAGGTAGTTTGGGGAGGAATGCACCAAGTAGGTGGGAAAAGATGAAGAAATTCAATGTCACTTCAGCTGAGTCTTGAAGGAAATGAGGTATTCCCAAGAGACAGAGGTGAGGAACAACATCCCAGGTCTGGAGGACAGCCAGGGCAAAGGGAAAAAATCACTTCCCATAGCTCCGCAATCACACCTGCCAGTTATTTTCTTATTTGAGGATGGAAATTGGTAGAGATCTAGACCTAATGATTGGAAATTACTGAGGGCAGTTGGGTAGGCTCTTTTTATCTCTTACTTTGTCTATGGTTTCAATGACTTGTTAGCCATTTTTGTTTTCTTCCAATCCAAAGATAATTCTCCTTGGCAGAGAAAATAAGAGCAAAAAATAATTTGAATAATTCAACCTTCTCCTCACTTCCTATGATCATCATCCCATTTGCCCAAGTTATTCCTATCCATTCTCTGATCTTCATATAACTTTTGAAAAACAAGCTGTATCCTGTATCTTTTTCAAAAACAAAACAAAACAAAAGTCTTTCTTATTTCAACATTTAACATCAAGTTCAGTCCACTTGGGCTTTAGCACTCTTGAGACTATTCTTACAGGGCTATGCAATTCTTTTATATTCATTCTTGGTCAACTTCTTTTTTCCATCTTTTTAAAAAAATTAGTTAGTTAATTGATAAACTATTTCTTTAGCTACAATCTTTCTCTTTAGGCAACTCCACTTTTTTTTCCTCCTCATCACACAACTAATGCTTTTATTTTAAAAACTTCACTCTTAAGAGATTCTAATTTCTCTTGAACTGATTTCCCTACAGAATATTAGATTCACTAGTTCTCTGAACTCTTTAATGACTTATAGACTTCTATAATAATAAAAAGTATAATAACAACTAGGATTTATATAGATCAAATTTTAAACCATTTAGCATAATGACTAGCACACAGTAGGTACTATATAAATGCTTATTCCTTTTTCCCATTTCCCCTTTAATTTTTGCATAGCACTTTAAAAATATTATCTCATTTCATCTTCACAACAACCCTGGGAGGCAGTGCTGTTATTATCCTCATTTTTACAGATCAGCAAACCAAAGCAGACAAAAGTCAATTGACTTGCCTAGAGACATGTAGCTAGTAAATGGGGCAGGACTTGAATTCACGTCCTCCTGACTCTAGGTCTATTACTCCATTCAGTGAGCCACCTAGCTGCTTAGTATTAGCAAATTATTCACTGATATCTAGGCATATTATGCCCACAGCAGCAATTCTCAAAGTTTTTATACTTAGGATGCCTTTACACCCTTACAAATTATTGAGGACCTCACAAAGCAGTTTTATTTATATGGATTATATCTATCAATATTTACCTTACTAGAAATTAAAACAGCATTATCATTATGATAAAAATAATTTTGACCTCACAGGTCACCTAAAAGGGTCTCAGTGACTCTTAGGGGTCCTGAGACCATACCTTGAGAACACTGGCCTTTAGTAGTCCCCTTACTTACCTGTTGAGGTTTTTTTGTCACCCCTGGTGATGTATACTGAGGAAGCTCAGGGTAAGGAAACTAACTCCCTCTACCAAAGCAGTTCTGCAGCTGTCCTGGCAACAAAGTTTTAGAGAGTTGCATGGGTACACTGAGAGGTGTAAGTAACTTGCCCAAGATCATCCTACTGCTAAGTTTTAGAAGTCAGCTGAATTTCAGCCTATAGCATCATTTGTCACATCTCTATATTATAGCTAGTTAGCAGTTAGAACAGTGCCTGGCTTACAAATGTGGATTGATTGATTGCTAACAAATCAAAAGACATTACTCATATCATTTTACCATTTTTACTTGTGTCAAAATCCTGTAGCAACAGGCAAGTGATGAAGCAGCAGGTGCAGTTATCCTGGGAGGGTATATGAGCTCACATAGGCAGCCCAGGCCATATAGTCCTCTTCTTACTGGAAGCAGCAGTGGGATTCTGCAGCCCCCAGGTGTCTGAGCAGCCTTTTAAGGATCACACTGCTCACCTCCTGGTGTGAGACAGGGGCTAGAAAAAGTGCCCTACAAATGTCTGCTTACCCAGTCCTGGCCTAATTACTGCAGCAAGTGGGGATCCCACCCTGAGGTTGAAACACAAAAAATTGTACAAAACCTTCTGCAAAGATGATTCCAATCACCATCTGTACATAGAATGTGAGCACTTATAGACAATACAAAATCCTGTAGACCTGAAAGAGGAATAGCTCTTCTTGCAAGAGAACTCAGCAGGTATCACATCCAAGTAGCCCATCACATAGTCTGGCAAATGAAGGCCAGTTTACTGAAGTTGGAGCTGCATACACATTTTTCTGGAGTGGCCACAGTGAAGAGAAGCACTATGAAGCTGGAGTAGGTTTTGCAATCAAAACTAATCTAATCAACAAGCTTATATGCCTACCAAAAGGAGTGAATGACAGGCTCATGACAATGTGATTGACACTTTCAGGAAAACACCATACCACCATCATCAGTGCCTATGCTCTCATCGTGATGAGCCCTGATGAAGTCGAAGAAAAATCTTATGAAGACCTGGAGAAGCTTATCATCAATGTGCCAAAAGAGGATAAGCTTATAATTCTGGGTGAGTTTAATGCTAGAGTAGACTCAGACTACCAGACTTGGAAGGGAGTCCTAGGGAGAAATGGAGTTGGAAACAGCAACAGCAATGGTCACTTACTACTGAAGACTTGTGCATCTCACGACCTTCTCATCACCAACACTGTCTTTCATTTATCTAAAGGCAATAAAACTTCCTGGATGCACCCTCACAGCAAACACTGACATTTAATAGACTGTGATTATAAGGAGAAGAGACAGACAGAATGTAAGAATAACAAAGGCAACATGTGATGCAGAGTACTGGATTGATCATAGACTTACCTTCTCCAAGCTAAATATTTGCATTCAACAAAAGTGGCAACTACAAGGCAAAATGACTACCAGAAGAACTAATGTCAACAGATTAGAGCTGTTCTCTGAGTGGGAACAGTTTGTTGCTTGAGCCGACACACAGTGGAGCAGAAAAGGAGTGGCCAACTTTCAGAGATTTTGTAGACAGCACTAGATTTGCTCATCTGGGTCAGAACACTGGCAAACATCAAGGCTGGTTTGATGAAAATGATAGGGAAATTAAGAAGTTTTTAACTGAAAAACAAGAGCTCCACAGAGTTTACCAGTAGGATAGTTCTTTCATCTCTAAGAAGGCAGTATTTAATTCTATCAAAAGTAAAGTGCAAGCAAAGCTCAGAGAGGATTCTTGGGTCAGTAAGAGGGCAGGTGAAATTTAGTTTTATGCTAATAGTAACAATTCAAAGTGCTTTTATGATGCCCTGAAGGCTCTTTATTCTCTAAAGACCTATGGTGCATCTCATCTAGTCGGTGCTGATGGAGCCACATTGATTAGTGAAAAGGACATGATCCTAGAGAGATGGGCTGAGCACTTCCATAGTGTTCTCAACAGACTATCATCAATAAATTCTGAAGTCATTGACTGTTTACCTTAGGTTGAAGACAATTCCTAGCTAGCTGAAGTTCCAACAGAAGAAGAGGTATTGAATCCCATTAGGTTCCTTTCATGTGGCAAAACACCTGGTGCTGATTCTATTCCAGCTGAGATTTACAATGTAGGGGGGTCCATTTCTCACACAAAAGCTGATTGAAATTTTCTGGGTTGTATGGCAAGAGGAGATTATCCCCCAGGAGTTCAAAGACACCTCCATTGTCCATCTCTATAAAGGTAAAGGGAATAGATTGTCCTACGGAAATCACAGAGGGGTCTTTCTCTTAGTCACTGATGGTAAGATTCTTGCCAGAGTCCTCCTTAATAGGCTTATCCTTCACCTGGAAGATGGTCATCTACCTGAGAGCCAATGTGGCTTCAGAGAGGGCCAAGGAATGGTCAACATGGTGTTTGCTGTCCAACAACACCAGGAGAAATGCCAGGAGCAGAACAGAGGTCTGTAAACAATGTTTATAGAACTGACCAAGGCCTTTGATACTGTCAGTCATGAGGGCTTATGGAAAATTATGTCAAAATTTGGTTGCCTGGAGAAATTCATCAGCATTGTATGTCAATTTCATGATGGCATGTTTGCCGGGGTTGTTGATAGTGGATGATGCTCTCATGCTTTCCTAGTCACCAATGGAGTGAAACAAGGCTGTCTGCTTGTTCCCATGCTTTTTAGCATGATGCTTTCAGCCATGTTGTCAACTGCATTCAATGAGGATGAATACGGCATCAAGGTCAGCTACCACACTGATGGTAAATTCTTTAACTTGAAAAGGCTACAGGTCAAGGCCAAATTGGAGGGAGTGTTAGTGCATGATTTTCTATTTACAGATGATTGTGCACTCAATGCAGCCTCTGACACTGAGATGCAACAAAGTATGGATCAATTCTCTGCTTCTTGTGCTAACTTTGTCCTAATAATTAATACCAAGAAAACATAGGTGCCAGCACCACCATCCATATGTGGAACCATTGGTTACAGCAAATGGAGAAGTTTTAAATGTTGTAGATAAGTTCACTTACCTTGTCAGTATACTTTCCAGGCATGTACACATTGATAATAAGGTTGATGCATGCATTGCCAGAACCATCTTAGTGTTTGGGAGGCTCCAAAGGAAAGTAGTGAGACAGCTAACAAAATGAGCAGGATTAACCTTGTCTGCTTACTCCCAGCTCAAAATATCTTCTCCCTCAACAATTTGGAAGTTTGTATTTTATCTTAAAGGCACTGGGGAGTTACCAAAGCTTCTTGAGCAGAGGAAGAACTTGGTCAGTCTCTCACTTTACAAATAGCAATTCAGCAGCTGAGATACTGGTTTGGAAAGGGCTTTAAAGATTATGAAACCCCATGTAAGTTTGTGCCATTATTAGTAGTTCCATATTTTAGGGTTTTACCCTTATTTGTAGATCTTTCTTCTTTCTCCAAACCCCCCTTTTTTATCTGTGGCAAGAGGAACTGATGGAGAGGGCATCCCATCAATAATCCTGACTTTTCTATAATTAGCACTAAAATCCAACTCTTTTTTTCAAATGTTTACCTTTGTCTTTTAGGATAAGCTGATGCCAGAGCTGACCCTTTTCAGTGGCCTGGCATTTTCAGATCCCTCTATCAGCTTCCTCTTTTGCTTGCTGTCTTTGACTCCAAGGATTAGAATCAAACTGTCATCCCTTCGTCCCCCTGCCCCAGGGCATGTATCTGCCTCTGAACAAGATGAGCTCTCTCTCTGTCCTGCTGTCTGAGGAAATGGTTCATTGTTCATCCCCATCTGATTGATGAAAAAAGGAAATGAAAGAGGCCTCAGCCTCCTTCTGGATTGATAAGGGACACATGGGTTGTTGGGTGTTGTTTATGACCTAGCCTACAAGGCTTTGGGACAAGTTGTCTGTGGGAAGAGGCAGACTAATTACCTGGCTAAGGAGAGAACATTCCGTGCGTATCCCTGAGAGTTAATGGGCCGCCTTCTCTTCAAAAAGAAGAAAAAATGTGTCTTAGAGCTTTTGCTAGGACTTTAATCAGGTGGGGGTGGTAAGGAAAGAAAGGCAGAGACCTACCTTTTTTCACAGGCATAACAATTGTCCCTGATAGGCAATTAGTTTATTTTGATAAAAGTGAGGGCCCAGGGGCAGAAAAAAGGAAGTATAAGCTTCAGATACCTTATCATTCAATTTGGGGTTTTTCACTGACCCCTTTATCCAGTCAAATAATTCAATATGCCCAGAATTCTAGATGGCAATATTTTTTCATCCTGCACTATAACTTTGCCCCTCTTAGTGGTGAAATGTGAGGAAAATGAGGAAAGATCAAACAAAAACTATAACCTTTAAATTGCCTACATCAAAGAAGAAATCTCCCTCTCTGTGTCATTTGAAAGAACTGGAATGCTACTAGGTACCATGAATTAAATCATTTCTTTAAAGATTAAAAAAATAGATCTTTCTTTTAAAAAAATTTAAACAAACCCCCAAAGCTAAACTTATCTTACTTGAAAAGATGGCACAATCTTTCCCTCAGGACACTTTAATTACATGTAGCCTTTATTTATTTAGCTTTTTGGGACTAGAGAAACTGATTTTATTGGGTGTTAGAGCCTTGCCTCCAGCCATTAGAGATGAGGGGTCAACTTGGTGGGCAATTGTATCAGAGTGGAAGATGCCAGGCTAGGAATCAGAGCCAGTCAATAATGTAGAGATTTAGAAAAAGGTCAAACCTCTGGGATTTGCATTTTATCCTTCCTGGAAGTGAGTGATGGCACCAACATTTTAGAGTCAAGAAAGCAGACAAGTAGCACAGCTAAATACCAGGGTTGGAATTAAGGCAACTCTAAACTCTGTTCTACAAAAAGAAGAGACAACTGAAGGGAACAAGATGGACAAAGGAAAAGCCAGGTGATTCAGTTCAATTGAGGAAGTAAGGTAGGGTAGAACAGTAGAAAGAATATAGAATTTGTAGTTGGGGATCTGGGTTCAAGTTTCAGTATTGCCATTTCCTAGCTATGTGACTTTTGGTAAATCCATTTAAATCCAATTCACTTGCACGTCATGGCATCACCTCCCTGATAGCACAGTCTTCTTTGATAATGAAGGACAAATAGCAAGCAAGCAACCTCTCTGAACCTCAGTGTGCTCATTTGTAAAATAAAGGGGAGGGTGTTGAACTTAGTGATCTCTAACGTCCCTTCCAACTTTAAATTTATTAACTAAGAGCAGCTGTAGGCACCTACACTAAGCCAGGCACTAGAGATAAGAAGACAAAAAGGAAAATAAATTCCTCCCTTGAAGTATGGGTAAGAAATTTTACTCAAAACAAGTCATACATAACACAAGTTAAATAAAAGTATAATTTATTAATCAAGCTATTCCTAACTTGACTAGTGGTGTCATTTAAGTACAAATTATGACAAGTAATAACTTACATTTTGTTCAAGGTCAGATAAGCAGTAAGTAGTAGTATTCAGACTCCAACTGAAATCTTAAAGAAAGACTGCCTAAGAATCAATTTTTTTTAAGAATTTAATTCACATTCATTATGAGCCATCTAAAGGAAATGCTCTGTAAGTTATTGATAAATTTTTTGTTTTCTCTTTGTTATTTTTATTTTTATTTTTGATTAACAAGCATTTTATGCTAGGCATGGTGATATACCCCTGTAATCCCAGGTCAGATTTCTTGAATTCTGGAGTTTGGGGTTATAGTAGGCTTAGCTGGTCAGGTGCCCACATTGTCTGGCATCAATATGGGCATCTTCCAGGAGAAGGAAGGTTACCAGGTTGTCTAAGGAGGAGCAAAATGGCCCAGTTTGGAGACAGAGTAGGTAAAGATTTCCAAGCTTCAATGTTTCCAAGGAGGAAGATCAAGCTATCAAATAGCTTTTGAACTTCCAGCCTCAGTAAGATAGGGATACCCAGACTTTAAAAACAATCACAACCACAATAGCAAACACCAAGCATTTGTTTTCCCCTCCTCCCCCACCATCACACAAAAATAAACAAATAAGTAGTAAGTGAATAAATGCATAAATGAATCAAATTCTCAAAACAAAAATACTTAGTCAAGTAAAGCAAAGTACCACATTGGCAATGTCCAAAAATGTATTTCTCATTCTGCATCTTGAGTACATCTGCTCTCTGTCAAAAGGATAGCAAATATCATTGGCCTTCTGAAATCATAGTTGGTCACAGCATTGATCAGAGTTCTCAAGTCTTTAAAAGTAAAGTCTGCCTTCACCACATTGTTGTAATTGTATATATTGTTCTCCTGATTCTGCTCACTATACTTTGGATTGGATTATACATCTCATTTTCTCTGGACTTATCCATTTTATCACTTTTTATGGTAAAATACAATTTCATTATGCTCATATGTCATAATTCACTTAGCCATCAGAATTACAGTCAAACATTCAGTAGTTCCTCCTGCTTTATGAATAAAATTCAAACTTCTTTGCCTGTCATATAGGTACTGCACAAACTAATATCATGCTTCTTTTTCACTTTAGGTCGTATGTTACCCACTCCATATTCTCCAGTCAAACTTTTTGTCCCAAATACACATTGGACTCATTTGTTTCTGTGTAGTCACATGCACTGTTCTTTTTACACACAATACATTTTCTTCCCCTTTTTACCTGTTGGATTTCTATCCATTTTGTAAGCCTAACTCAAATGTCAACCCTTCCAGTTAGCTTTTTCTTAAGCCCTCTTTGGAAAGCACTTTCTCCAATAGGCCCACATGGTAATTTGCTTAGTATATCTTTTAGATATTCATCATGTATTCTTGTGTTTTATAACTTTTTCTATCTGTGCTTTACTCCCCCTTCTAGAACATAAGATCTTTAAAGGTAGGGACCCTATCTTGCCTAAAATTTGAATCTCCCTAGTGTTTAGCATAGGGATCTGCACACAGTAGATGCTTAAAAGATGAGTATTAAATTTAATGTCAGACTGAAACTGTGAAGATAGGTCATTGCATAGATGAGTTGTCTGGTGACCAAGTTAACCAACAGGAAAATATGGGAAGGAACTTGGAGGTCATTGAATCCAAGAAGTTCTTTTATTTTATAGATGAAGAAACTAAGGCACAGAGGTTACATGATTTGATGAGGGTAATGTACTTAATAATTGTCTGAGGTCAGATTTGAAGTCAGGTCTTTCTAACTACAAGTCCAGTGTCCTACGCATTATATCCCATTGTCTCCTTGGGAACTCTTTTTGATGGATTATACCAGTGAGGTAGCTTTGTCCACTCCCAAATCTTAAAGAACATTGGGCTTAGCAAGAAATTAAGTTGAGATTTCTTAGGTAAAAATTGTCATGGGTCTAATGAGGCCATTTGCATATATTGCATCTAAATAAGTTATTTAACTTTGTTCTGTTTGTTAAACACAGATCATATAATTTACCCTGGTTTACAAAATGAATTTTTTTTGGTCATAGAAGGGAAAATATTTGATGCCTAAAGATTGATTTGTCCAATATTAGGACAGGTAATTCTTTTTTTGTTGTTGTTTTTGTGGCAAAAAATAAACAAACAAACAAAAAACACAAAAACAACAACAAAAAAAGAATTACCTGTTCCACTCAGAAAGATGAATTTTCCTGATTTCAGGCCCAGCACTCTTTCCAGTGTACCACCTAGCTACCCACAACAGTTGCATCAGGCAGCTAAATATTAACAGCATCCAGGACATTGAGTTTATCTTATTTTTGATAGTTGAATTTCATACAACAAAGATGTATTTTTACTCTGCACAAAACACTAGTAGGCAGCAGGGAAGATATGAAAATCAACAAAATACAACCCTCTCACTGATAGAATTTCACCTGATAGGGGGAAATATAAAATATTCATCATCATTGTCATCACCACCATCATCATTGTTGTCACCACCACCACCACCACCATCATCATCATCATCATCATCATTAGCTAGCATTTATTTGGTGCTTTAATTATTACAAAACACTTTAATTTTATATTATTCTCACAAATCTCCCAACACATGTGCACTACAAAGACAAGTTCCAAGAATGCAGTTGGCCACATCCCTGTCAGAGTTCTAGGAGTACCCTGAAGGATTCTGCTACTGGCTTGAGGCTACATCCAGTGAGTTTCCCCTAATATCAACCAAACATTTGTCTTTTTGATGTCATCTAACTAATGATTAGAACTCCAGTATCTCTACTTGATATCATCAAAAAATAATTAATATCAATAGTTTTTACAAAGAGATATTTATTGAAAAGATATAGTAAGACCCCAAACTGAGGTACGCTCTCTCTTCTACCACCTTAGTTCCTCAATAAAGTGAATATGTATTTAAAATGTTGCTACAAACATTTGCACTACTGAGTTTACTTTCAGGTACAACATGAGCAGTGGATGAACTACTTCATTGCTTACAGGAGATGATGTCTTAGAGGTCAGGTAGATTCCCTGCTGGGCTGGGTCAAACAGATTACTCCTTAGGGCTGGCCAATCCACTAGACCTCTGGTGACTTTTCTGAACTTTCAAGATTTAACAAGACCTTGTAACAAAGGAAAGAAGACACAAACAAGAGGAGATCCCATCCTAGAGATTAGTTTGCCTAAGAGGTCATTTGGTTATGGGTGATCATGGCAGGAAAGAGAAGCCTCCCTTCCATGCTCTGGGGATATATCATCACTGACTAGTTCTCCATTAACTATAATACAAAAAGACAACAAGATAACTGTAGAGAGAAAGCATGGCAGGGTGGAAGTTAGAGATCTGAGTACAAATACTGACTCTCCTATTAGATGACCTGAGTTTTAATCTTGACTCTGCCACTTAATACATATGTGACCTTGGGCAAGTCACTCACTTCCTTAAACCGCTGTTTTCTCATCTGTAAAATGAAGGGATTGGATTAGACGATATCTAATGACCCTCCCAACTTTATATTTGTGATCCTATGATACTATAAGTGTTATGTAAGGTCAGAAGAATGAGGGATCATTTTTGACGTGGGAGAAATCCATGAATAAAAATGACTTTTGATAATAGTTCAAACTTATGTAATATTTTAAGATTTACAGAGCACTCTCTTAATAATGACCCTGTAAGATTACAAATAAAGAAACTGAAGTTCAATTGGGTTAGGTGCCTTTCCTAAGGTCATGAAGCTAATAAATTTCAGAGCCTGTATGTTAACCTGGGTCCTCTGACTCTGTGGGCTCTTTCCATTATTCCAAGTAGCATCCAGGAAGAAGGCTCTATGAAAAAGATGGCAGTGGAGCTGGATCTCCAGGGTGAAGAGTCCATGGCCGTCTTTTTCAGTGGCAAGACAATTCCAATGTTATGATTCTCTTTGTGTACAGTCATCTTAGAGAACCATTTCTAAAAGTCTCTATCATTTCTCTTCTATCTCCTTTTTGCTATTCCTCAGTATTTCTCACTGCTCAGACTCAGTGCTTGCTTTGTAACTTGGGCATGCAATTTAATGGTATTGTCATTGATAGCAAAAGAGTACTTCATTATTATTATTATTATGTATTTATTACCTGTTTATATAGACCCTTTAAAAATCTAAAAAATCAGTTGATTTATTTCAGACTCTTAAAAAAAGAATATTTTCAGTTCCCTTGACACTTAATAAAATCATCAGATGATATAAAAGATCCACTTTGTACCATTGATAATGGTGCTTTCATTTACCAAGGTCTTTTCCTTTTATATGAAACTGAATTCTGAGAGAGGGACAAACACTTCACTAGAACTTTCCAAATTAGCCTAACAGGATCCTATATTCTGTCTATGGACTGTTTTCTAAATAATTACTGTCATAAGCATTTTTGATCCTGAGATGTTTGATTGATTGACGGATTGTTTGATTGAAGAGTCCATGTCAAAGTCCTGATGGACATCTTGAATCTGTACTTCTAGTCATCTTGATATAACTGCAGATCGAGCATGAACAAACTAAGGAGGTGTGAATCAACATAAAAGGATCGAGGTTCCTCCCAGATTACATTTAGCAAACTGCAACCACAGTATGACAACATTTAACCTGAAGTATTATCTAATCATCCATCAAAAATCTCATAATATCTATCATTTGTTCCCTTTCTCTGGTGGGCTTGGAAAACACAATAAAGTTGACTGACACTGGGAAAATGGGAAGGGTAAAGAGAGAGAAAAGTGATGTGTTTTGTAAGCATCATAACACAAAACTAGTATCAATCTGGAGTCTCAATGAGTTAATAGTATGGTAGCTTCTCAATACCTTGAGAATAAGGAGGAAATCATGTATTTATTCACTCAAAAATATTTATTAAGCACTTACCTTGTACAACACACTGTGGTAATGTGCCTTCCTGGTCCAGTTAAAAGTGACACTGGAAAGTACTATCCTATTGACAGAATGCTGAAGGGGGTCTTTCAGAAACATCATGGTACCATAGAAATAATGATATGCTAGTGTCAAGAGGCCTTAGTTCTATTCCCACCTCCATTACTCATTTGTTGTACAGTAGACAAGGCATTTAACCTCTCTGGTTCCTAGTTTCTTCAATTATAAAATGAAGGATTTGCACTTGATGAGTTCTAAGGTTCCTGCCAGCTCTCAAGCTATGATCTCCGAATCTGGTTTAGGAAGGGACATTAGAAATTATAAAGCAGTTACTATCATTTTGTTGGTCATATGACCAACAAAATGGAGGACCAGAAACTTTCTCCTATCTTCATAACCTCTCAAACTTCTCCACAATGAGAATTATACACAAAAGATAAAATAAATACAGCTATCTCCAGAGTCTGAGACACAAATAACTATAAAGAGATAACAACCAAAGGAAGTAACAGCAGAAAAGGCTAATGCCTAATACCTGATCCTCTCATTCTGCAGTCTCTCTCTGATCAGCCACCACGCTCTGGCGGGCTATACAAAGCTCCCTATAGGCTTGCAACAGATTGGGACGCTGCCCGCCCCCTCCTCATTGTGTTATGAAAATACAAATGGCTAAAGACTGATCTGGCTGACACTGTAGTATGGAAGCATTCTGTGCTGAAACGGTACTCATCCAGAGAACTGAAGAACAGAGGGAACTGACACAGAACATCAATATGTGTGTAGGTTCAACAGGTCTGAAACAAAAAGGACTGGCATCCACTCAGCAGCCATATGGGCCAGAATGAGGCCAGTGAAACATTAATTGCTCAGCTGGGGAGCTCTGAGGTCCAGCCCCCAGAGAAACCACCATCAAAACAGAAAGAGTCAGAAAGTGAGAAATAAAATAATATAACCAAAAAGTTGTAATTTCCCAAGATCTCAGGAGAGATAAAAAAATCAGTTAAAGACCTTGAGCACAAACGGATAAAACGAAAGACAAGAGATTAATGGAAGGGAAGATGGCCTCCAGATCATCTACACAAGGTCTGGCATCTAGGAACGAATGTTGTAAGATAAAGGAAAATTAATAAATACCTGATGAGGAAAAGAACCCTGTGGATTCTTAAAAAATCATGGAACTGGGGCAGCTAGGTGGAATGTGGAATCAGAAGGAACTGAGTTCAAATCCAGCCTCAGACACTTGACACTTACTAGCTGTGTGACCCTGGGCAAGTCACTTAACCCCATTGCCTAGCCAAAAGAAAAAAAGAAAAAAAAAGAAATCATTGAACCACAGCGGGATGTTCTTGAATGATATAAGAAATGGGAAACAATTGTGAGAGCAGAATTTATTACCTGAACAGCAGAAATACTCAGTGTAATAGAAAAACCATGGTAATAAGCATCACTAAAGAAAAAAAAGAGGACAATGGTATGGAAATGCAGAAACACAGAAGTGAAACACAATTTTGTAGAAGAGAAGTACAAAGCAACAATATTGAGACAAGATCTCTATTCAAGCAAAACATATTGATTAAAGACAAAGATACATAACGATAAAAGAATGCATAGAGTTTAAGGATTATATTTTTCTTAAAAGAACCCAAGTCAAAAAAACCTGAATATCATAAATATAAGAAATAATGAGGAAAAAAAACCTTCCCAGACCTTATGAAAACAGAAAATAAAGGGCCAATCCAAAGAATCCACAGATTGCCTCCAGAAAAAATCCTATGTTGTAAACTCCAAGATGCATGGTAATTATATTTAATAATTCCAATGTAATACAATAAATCCTGAAAGCAACAAAGGAAAAGTCCTTCAAATCTGAAAGAAAGGCAATTTGAATAACACAAAAACTATTTTGTATTCACCAATAACTCCCCAAGGGAAGAGCAAAGGAACTCAAGATGCAAGTCAAAGTGACCCATCCTGCAAGTGTCAGCCTAACCATTAATGATAAAAAAAATGAACATTCAATAAAATGAGAAATATGAAGCATTTTCCCAAAGAAAACAAGATCTGAACTAGCTACTTGCTATGCAAACACCCCAGATACTAGAAATACAGGAAGGGTAATTAAATATAGCTACCAAGGAGGGCCCAAGTAATAAAATAAATTTCCACAGCAAAAGAAACTAAAAAGAAAGAAAGACACCTATGGAATTAACAACAAAAAAGCAAAATAATAACAGAGAGACAATAAAAAGATTTTTTTTTCTAAAAGCACACCAAAAGACAAAGATAAAAGTGGAATTGAAATACAAGTAATGGTGAAAGAACATACCTGAATTATCATGGACTAAATCTCTCAGCACCCTACCTACAGATGAATAAATGTTTTTGATGGGATTAAACTTCAGAATGGAAGGGCATATGAAAGAATCAAAGAATCAAAGTCTAGAAATGAAAGAAAAATATTATTATAAAGCAGCAGTCATCAAAACCATTTGGTACTGGTTAAAAAACAGAGAGGTAGCTCAATGGAACAAACTAGAGAAAAGATAACCAGAAAAACAGAACTGAAAAGCCCCATATTTGAGAAATCCCCAAACATAAATTAGGAAAGAATTCCTTATTTGATAAAAAATCTGCTTATGAAAACTGTACAATAACATGACAGAAATTAAGCTTAGACCAATACTTCACACCATATTTCATAACACATTCTAAATGGATACATGACCTTAATATTAAAGAGCAAGGAAGAGAAACAGCTCATGTATCTTTCACAACTATGGGGTGGAGATATATTCTTAACCAAACAAGGGATAAAGGCAATTACAAAAGATAAAATAGTTAACTTTGATTAAATGAAACTGAAAAGCTTCTGCACAGATAAAATTAACGATCGTTTCTAGGATAAGAAGGGATGCAATTGAATGGGAGAAAATCTTTTTATCACATTTCTCTGATAAGGGTTTGGTATCCAAGGCAGATAAGCACATACACATTATATATACACACACATAATACACATACATATGTATCTAAAAGTCATACTCAAAGGTCAACTTATATGAACAAATAGTTATCATAAAATTGTAAAATATCAAAAACAATATAAAGGAATGTTCCAATTTATCAATAGAAAAATGGAAATAAAAATTCTGATGCTTCACCTTATATTGGGCAAACTGTTGAAAATGACAAAAATGGGAATAGTCAATGTTGGAGGGGTCATAAGAAGACAGGCATACTAGAACGTTGTTGATGGAGCTATGAATAAGTACAACCATTTTGGAACATGATTTGGAATTAAGCAAAAAAAGAACTAAAATGGTGATACTCTGACCCACAGATTCCACTACTAGATTTGTAACCAAAGCAAGCCACTGATAAGAAGAAAGTCTCCATACACATCAAAATATTTATTGCATCACTTTTTGTGATAGCAAAGAATTAGAAACAAAGTAGGTGTCATCATTTGGGGAATTGTTAAATAAAATTATAGTTCATGAATATAATGGAATATTGCTATGTTATAAGAAATAACCAAAGTGGTAAATAGAAATGAGAAACATGGGGAGATCTATATGAACTGATACAGAGTGAAGTAAGAAGAGCCAAGGAAATGATACCCACAGTAACTTTACAACATAAATGGAAAGAATCACTACCAAAAAAAAAGTGAATGTCACAAAATTACCAAGAATTTGGCTCCAAAGAATAGATATAAGAAGACACTTTCACCCCGCACTTTTGCAAAGGTAAGAGGTCCACCAGGATAATATACATTGCACATATTTTCAGATATTTTTGTTGTATTTCATCACTTTTGATTTTTTTTTCCCTCTTCTGTTTTGTTTTTAAAATATCATTTGTTACATGGGGTGGCTCTTGGGAAGAAAGGAAAGGGATAGGAAAGGGAAGCAAGGAAAGTGAGGGAAGAGATGGAAGAGAAGGGAAAAGAAAGCAAGGGAAAGGAAGGGAAGGAAACTGGGGAAAACTTTATGATTTAAAAAAAAGACATTAATACAAATTTATTTTTTTAACTGTCTAGTCTAGCCCTCTCATATTATAGATGAGGAAGCTGAAGCCCAGAGAGATTTAGTGATTATTTAAGGTTACAAGCATTAAGTGGTAAAGCTGAGGTTTTTAACCCAAGTTTTCTGACATCCTCTCTGGCACTGTTAGGTGTCTATGATTCTGGACAAGTCAATTACCTGGGGCATTCATTGTGCCTCAGTTTCCTCAAATATAAAATGGAGATGATAATAGCACTCTGCCCCCCTTACATGATTGCTGTAAAGATCAAATAAAATAATAACAGTAAAGCACTTAGCACAGTTCCTGGCACATAGTAGGCATGTAATCAATACTTGTTACCTTCTTTTCTTTCCAATGAACCATGCTGCATCACAGTCACTACATAAAAGAGCCTGGATTGTGTGAAATTATGAGACCCTGTTTGGGTTTTCATAGATAAAGCGATCAGGCACATGAAAAGCAACATCTCATATGGAAAACATTGCCTTGCCTTGAGCAATAATCAATCTGCTGGCCTGGTTTTGCTGGACCCGTTCTCTGCACAATGTAGATGCTTATATAAGTGGACTCATAATGAATACATAGATTTACAGGACAGGGACTGGACCTGTGATTTTATTGATATAGAAAAATCTCTGTAAGGAAATTCCCTCTACCAATGCAGGTTGATATTTTCTCTGCAATTTATGATCTTAGAGATTTGCCTACAGCCCCAAGGGGTTAAGTGACTTGTTTAGGGTAATATAGACAGTCTTTATCAGAGGTGAGATCTGAACTCAGGTTTTCCTGGTTTCAAGGTTAGCTCTTTTCCCACTATGCCATGCTAACTCCCCTAGTTTGACAAAGGAAGGGATGAAATCAACAACAAAAGAAAAGCTGTCTTAGACAATCTCCTGACAAAAAAGATTAAAAAACAGAGTAAGAAAAAAGAAAAGGAAAACAAAAAGGATATAATCATGATTATAACTACTTTCAGACCCCTGCAGGATGAGCCACTGTGGGTCTAGCCATCTGTTTCTCCAACCCTATGTTAGGTTAGGTGATTAATGATGGTGCCTTCTTGCTTGAATGCAAGATGCTTCATTAATTTTTCCAAGGCACATGGCTAATCGGATGTTTCAGAGCAAACACAGCTCAACTGCTTCAGCCATGACCCAGGTGTTTTTGTGGAACCCAGGGAGGTAAATTTGCTACAGTTATATGAAGATAGAATCTGCATGTGCAAAATACTTTAAAAAGCTGGTTGCTAGGTGCTTTACTCCTTGACATTTGCATGCTTGAGCAAAGCTTATCTGCTATTTAGCAAAAATGCTATAATAAGGACTATTTTCAAAAGTGGTCTTGCTCAGGTTAACATGTCCTCAGAAAAGAAGTTGAAGGAAGCAATATTCACTACTTCAATATAATTCCTAGATCAATGCACCAATACCTATGGCCCCTCATTTCTTCATGACTGAACTGGCTGCTTATTTTTTCAGACCACCAGAACAGATGCCTTTTATCCTTGCTAAAAAAAATGAGATGATATTGCTGCCTAAAACTATTTGCTGTGTAGCTCAGAGCAAAGGGATCAGAATCTTTATTAATGCCCTCAATTCCAGACCATCTTTGGAATGGCTCCAAATGCTTATTGTCTAAAGGGAACATGGGCAAGAAGCAGCAAATTCATTTTGGAAGAAAAAAAAAACCTAGTTCTAATATCTTAGCTCTGTTGTCACTGTGAAATTCAGAGTCATTCTCATTTATGCTTTGTGATCTTGAGTTAGCTAGCTAATTGTTCCACTAAGGTCATTTTCCACATTTTTAAAGAATGTAAGAAACAAGATTTACCTATCCAGGATCATAGGATTTTAGAGAATCACAGAAACACAAAATTTAAGGTTCAGAAGGAGTTTTAGACTCTGTACAACCCGATTCATATATGAAAGGAATCTCTCCTAAAAAGTGGTCAAGATGGATGGATCCTAGACATCATCTAATCCAATACATTCATTTATAAATGAGAAAACAGAAAAAAAAATGTTAACTGACTTGCCCAAGGTTCCACAACTATCATGTAATAGATTAATATTTGAACTGTGGTCCTTTGATCCAAAATTCAGTGTTCTTTCCCTCTATCTTACACAGATGGCCATGACTCCCAGTGAAGCATGGAGTGAAGTTAGTAAGACAAAGCTGAGACTAAGACTAGAAAGGAATCTGTTCAAGAAAGTAGTGAATCACAAAATCATACAGTTACAGAAATGTAGAATTGGAAGGAATAAAGGATGACATAATTAAAGCAAGTCAAGAATTTATCAGCTGCTTTTTCTTGAGTAGAGAGAGAACCAGCAGATGTCTACATGCTTGAATCACAGACTTACAGAATTTCAGTGTAGGAAGGAGCCTCAGAGACCATCTAGCTTGACAGATAACTGACAAAGAATTCCTTCTACAACATACTTAATAAGTGGTCTCAACCTCTCCTTGAAGACTCCCAGTGAAGAAAAGCCATCATCTCCTAAGGCAACCCACACCTCCTTTTGGATAGATCTAATTGTTCATTTTTCCTTAAAAAGAGCCTAAATATGTTTCTTTTAAATTTGTTTTACTTCATTATGTTTATTTGTTACAAAGGTTTTCTTTTTCTTCCTTTCTCTTTTTAGGGGAGAGGGAGAAAAAATCCTTTATGTCTGAAAATATAAATTTTAATTTAAAAATATCCTTTCCAAATGTGGTACCCAGAAATGAACCCCCAATATTTTCATTTCTTCATTGCTGGGTGCCATGCCTCTCTTTATGCAGTTTAAGGTCACATTAGTTTTCCTTATTGCAGATCACATTATTGACTCATGTTGAGTTTGCAAGGCTCTAAAAACTCCTGATCTTTTTATCAGACAACCTGAAATCTAGCCATGCCTCCCCCTTTTAGAACTTGTAAAGCTGAATTTTTTCACAGATGTAGCAAAATATTTATTTAAAAATCTGATAATTTGTATATTAACTTTTACAGACTAGAATCAACACTAACATGTTAGTGTATGAAGCAAGAAATTAACAAATAAAGGGAAAATGAAAGGTTTTATTTCTTGACTCAAAGTGACTTTTTTTTAACGAAGTGAACTGTTCAGCTGCTTTTGTTTTCTTCTGTCCCATTAGTTTTCCTTTAGACTAAGCTCAGCACCCAAGGCCTCACTAGAATAAGGCTTTGTAAAGTTAATTATGCATGTTCTGGAATTTTTCATTTTTTTTCCTTTTGCTATATTACATATCTTGGGAGTTAACAGACATTCATAGGTAAATAATTACAACCCTGATAGTTTTGTAATATCTATGTGAACTCAAATGAAGCTCATATTAATAACAAAATCTGCATGAAAGGAACACATAAACTTTTAATTTTGCTTGGTTTATACAATTAATTTAATGGCAACAAAAACAGAAGAATTATGTCACTGATGTGAGTTTGGAAAACTTATACAAAGATAATTCCAGGGCTCTTCAATTTAAGATGTCAAGTACCATTTCAATCTAGCTATAAAGACTACCACACAAAATTTTGCTTTAATAGGTGAGAAGATAAAAAAAAATTTACAACAGCTCCTTACGTACATTGAAAATTTGACGTCAATTTTTTCCTTATAATTGAAATAAAATTTAGCAAACTGCTTTACTAATTTTAATTTGTGAGGACCATGGTACATAATAATTGTGATACAATAAATTTGTCTGGCATATTATAGCCCTTGGATTGCTTACTCTTGATAGTTAACTATCCTAACTAGATAGTTAACTAGTTAACTACCCTAGCTTCTAGCTATTATATGGGTTGTAAACCTCTCCAAACCAAACTTCATAAGCCCCAACTGATGTGTTTTACTTTTTTACCCATCATTCAGATAATACTTAGTTGATAACAGAGACATTTTAATTAAATATCAATAATCAAGTAATGCTATAACATTTCCCACTAAACCTTGAACTTACTCTCACATAGCTCTGTGAGCTACATGCTCACAGAAAAGAATGAATTTTAATGAAAATAAAGGGACTACAGATGGGGAATACATATGGCCAGAGCTCTTCTATGAAAAGATACACTTATAGGGAAGTGCTTTGGGAAGCGAGGTGGCATAGTAGATAGAGTACCAGGCCTGGACTTAGGAAGACCTGAGTTCAAATCTAGCATCAGACATTAACCAGCTGTGTGACCCTAAGCAAGTCACTCAACCCTGTTTATCTCAGTCTCCTTATCTGTAAAATGAGCTGGAGAAGAAAATGGCAAAACAGCCCAGTATCTGTGCAAAGAAAACCCCAAATGGTATCACAAAGAGTAGGACATAACTGAAATGACTTAGCAGCAACAAAAATAGGGAAGGGCAATTCATGTCTCCAACATTCTAAAACTGCAGCTGCCTTCTCCTCATATCATTAAACTACTCCTTGCTAGATTTGTTCTTCGTTGTCCTCTGTAGGACTTTACCTGGAATTACTCTTCCTCTCTTCATGCCAAGCATCAACTCTCTGTTGCTCTAGTAGAGTTGTCATATGGCTAACTATGGTTGAAAAGAAAGAAGGCAGTCCCAGCTCTTTTTGGGGTTACCTGAGCAATATCCACTAGGGATGATGTGGTTACTCTCTTTCACCAGACCTTGTAACCATCTCCCCTCTCTTTTTTTTTAAACATTTTTATTTAAAAATTTGAGTTCCAAATTCCATTCCTCCCTTCCTCCCTACTTTCCCCCCTCCCTGAGATGGTAAGCAATAAAATATAGGTTATCCGTGTAAGAGTTATGTATAATATTTGCATATTAGTCATTTTGTACAAGAAGACTTGAATAAAAAATATGAAAGAAAGTGAAAAATAGCGTGCTTCAATCTGTATTCAAATAATATCAGTTCTTTTTCTGGAGGAGGATAGTGTGCTTCATTAATCCTTTGGGATTGTATTGGATCATTGTATTACTGAGAATAGCTAAGTCATTCTTACTTATTTATTAAACAATATTGCTATTATTGTGTACAATGTTTCCCTGGTTCTGTTCACTTCACTATGCATCAGTTCATGTAAGTCTTTCCAGGTTTTCTGAAATCATTCTGCTTGTCATTTCTTATAGCACAATAATATTCCATCACAATCATATACCACAGCTTGTTTAGCCATTCCCCAATTAATGGCCATCCTTTTGATTTCCAATTCTTAGCCACCACAAAGATAGCTGCTATGAATATTTTTGTAAAAATAGGTCCTTTCCCCCTTTTTGGGGGATGTTTTTGGGATATAGACCTAACGGTGGTATTGCTGGCTGAAACGGTATACACAGTTTTATAGTCCTTCGGGCACAGTTCCAAATTGTTCTCCAGAATGGTTGGATCTGTTCACAACTCCACCAACAGTGCATTAATGTCCCAGTTTTCCCACATCCACTCCAACATCTAACATTCTCCTTTTTTGTCATATTAACCAATCTGATAGGTGTGAAGTGATATCTCAGAGTTGTTTTAATTTGCATTTCTCTAATCAATAGTGATTTAGACCATTTTTTCATATGACTATAGAGAGCTTTGATTTCTTTGTCTGAAAACTGCCCGTTCATATCCTTTGACCATTTATCAATTGGGGAATGACTTGTATTTTTACAAATTTGACTCAATTCTCTATATATTTGAGAAATGAAGTAAAGTTGATTTTTTTGAATCTAAGTGTAAGACTTTACAATTATCCCTTACAATTAGATTTGGTTCAGGTTCTAATTTCTCAAGGCATTTTAAAACTAATATTCCATCATCTAGAATACATCCATCTCTCTCAACTTGGAATTATCTTCCGTCAGAGTTAGTAGCCAGCTAGAAATATCAAATTCAAATGAACCAGCAAGAGCAAGAACAAAAACAGGAACAAAGTTGGTTCAGGGGAAATTAATTATAGAGAAGACTGGACAAAGCCCAATGGGTCAGATTTACAGTGAAAATTAGAACTGAGAAGCCAGGGATTGAAACCATGAACAATCTGGATAAAAGGAAGAAGTTGTTTATTGAGAAAGAGTATCTAGATCCTTCTTTTGATGATACTAGGCTACAGTGAACCACCAGGAAAGAAACTGGAGTCCTGACACCAACCCATACCATCAAATCAAATAATCCATAGAATCTTTTCTTTGTTCAGTTGTTTTAGGCATGTCTGACTCTCTGTGACCCCATTTGGGATTTTCTTGCCAAAGATACTGAAGTGGTTTGCCACTTCTTTCTTCAGATCATTTTATAGAGGAGGAGACTGAGGCAAACAGGATTAAGTGACATGCCCAGGGTCATACAGCTACTTTTGAGGGTGGATTTGAACTCAGGAAGTTGAATCTTCCTGATTTCAAACCCTGTGTTCTTTCTACTAAGCCACCTAACTGTTTGCAAATCTTAAAAGTGCTATAGAAATGCTAGTTAATCAGTCTGGAAGCCATTAAATAATGGACATTGTTCATCTCGGTACAATTCATTCATTTCCGTCCATCACATCATCCTTATGTATAACATCATCAAATAACTATTGTCACCCTGGACAATGTATTACTAAATTAGGAATCTTGAGAACTAGTCAAAAGAATGGTCAGTTCCTTAATAATATTTTAGGTCTGAAAATAACATTAGAGGTAGGCTAGTGCAACCTCTAATTTAAAAAGGATGAAACTAAGGCTCTGGGAGTATTCAGTAGTTATAGAACCCTCTGATTCTACAGACAAAATTTTAAATGCAGTCATCAAAGATTCCTGATTTGTTAAGAATACAATAAGAAGGCATGGCAACTTGATTCAGCTAAAACAGTCAATTGGGGCTCTTTTTAAAAAATCCATCATAATGGTGAAGCACCAAGCAGTGGATTGAATAGATAAGAGTTGATCTGTTCTAATCATTAAGGAAACTCAAATAAGAGACCACCCACAGATTGAATCAATAACAAAACAACATCAGCAATTGAAATGGCTTTCCTGACTCTAAACATCCAACCACAAAGTATGTTTTGGAGAAGATTAAATAGAAGACCCTTGTTGGCTGCTTTTCTATATGATGGTATTCAACTAGTGGGGAGAGAATGTCAAGGGGAAATAATACAGAAGAATCAAGTTCTGGGTATTGGATCAAGGTGTCCTGGAAGGTCAGATCAAAGGCAATAACTTTTATAGTAATAAAAACTCCTGTTTCCATAGTGTTTTAAATTTTATAAAATACTTTACAACAATCCTATGAGATAGTATCATCTTCATTTTATAGATGAGAAAACTAAATCTAATAAGCAAAGAGATTTGTTCACCACCACAGCAAAGTTAAATATTGGATTTGGGATTTGAACACAGGACTCTAGACTTTTATAGTGTGTTCTTTCTATTGACCAAATAATTGTCACCTCCTAAACCAGGAGGAAACACATCTAGATAAATGCTATGACCCCAGGGGACACTCAGTGCTTGTTGCCTCACAACAGTGATAAGAAAAAAAAATCTAAAAGAAATACTAAAAAACAGTTTTGCCCTGGCAAGTCTATTGATTGTCATTGTTTCTTGACTACCCTAGAATCTATTAGGCCCATTCAGAATTAATTCCCGACTTAAATCTGGGGTTTTCATCTGAGGGTTTTGTTTTATTTTATTTTTAAATATAATCCAAGTGTTGTAGCTCTACAATCACTCAAACCCACAAAACCAAAACAGCTGGTATGATCAAGTGAAATAAAGATAATAATCCAAAGGTTTTTTTTTTAATCAAGAAGAGACTCTAGTACCCTTCCTGTGTTATCCCAAGCCACCAATGGAGCCAGAGCAATAGGAATGAGTGGACATGCAATCATTACAGCAATCATTACCTTCACAGAAATCTGCTTGGCATTTAGTAGATGGAGCCTGCTAATTTACCAAAACAACAGTTTATTTACTCAGAAATCTCAAAGTCTGGGAAAAACAAAGCTGAATAGGAGATCAATCCATCCCATTAGCTTTATTCCCAACAATCTCCCATTTCTCAGTTCATGAGATAGAAAAGAGGATAAAAAGGACATGGACCCCATTCAATGAACATAGTCCTAAATCCACATCAGAGAGTTGGGAAGGTTGTCAAATAAGAAAAATTCTCATTCAAGAGAAAGGCAGATATTCACGAAGATTCATAGTTTTTTGAAGGTCTTGCCTCAAACTTTAAAAAATGGCGGGCATAATGTTTCCTTTATTTCTATATACTCCATATTGAAAATGTGTAAGTAAATACCAAGACACAGAAATGTGAAAATGAGAAAAAATGATGCTTTCAAGCAAAGCTATGAAGTTCAAATGAGATTTGCCTCCAAGATTATTCACAGTCCCACTGGCTGGCACAGAGTAGACTCCATAGAAATGCTTATTCCTTTACCCTTCCTTTTGTACTCCTTCTCTTACCTCTTCCATCCATATGGTCAATTCAATTCAGTTCAATAAATATTTATTGAACACCCCCTCCTTCTCACCCCCTTCCCCAAGTGAAGAAACACAATACTAAAATCTGGGCAAAGATTTAAAATTTAAATAAGGCATAAGGTCCTTTCCAGCTCTCAATCTATTATCCTAGCATTCTCCTGACCTTCTTCTATGCAGTTAACTATGTAGAGACATTTGAAAATCATTTTTTAGATGTACTTTTTGTCCAGCTCTGTGATTTCATTCATGTAGGGAACTCCTGTTGAGGAAATACTCTTTATTAATACAGATCAACAACTGCTCTGCAATTTTGAGTCTTAGATAGTTGCTTAGGAGCACTGAGAAGTTGATATTTGCCATGGATTACAAAGCATGGATCTTGGTAGAACTGGAACCCAGGTCTTCCTGGCTCTGAGGCCATCTCTCTAAGCTATCTTCAGACAGCAAATAGCCCCATTTCTACTGCAGGCCTTCTTTACCCTAAAACTCACTCCTTCAAAGTTGTGCCATACATGCATACATACATACATACATACACACATATATATATACATATACATAGGTATATGTGTATGTACGTATATGTAATGTGCCCTCCAGAAAATCTGTCCAGGGCTAAAAATTTCCCAATTCTCTATACCGTGTTACAGGGAGCTAATCCAACAGCCTACACACACTTGTTATACCTGTTTATATTATCTTCCTCTGTCAAAAGGACAAGGCCCCTAAGTGGATGGGAGATACCTGGACTTTTCCTCTCCATTGTATCTGTTAAGTTTTTGCTTTTTTATATTCAGAGTTTTCACAAAATCTTAGTGAAGATTTTTGTGTACAGGTCATACAGGGTATTCCAAAAATGAAGTGAAGTTTTAAACTTTAATAGCTCAAAATATATTAAGCTTTAATATCTTAAAACTTCACTAAAGAACACTAAGGACCAACCAAGGCCCAGTAATAGATTAATCACCAACACTACAAAATATCTTAAATCATAGAATTTGAGACCTAGATAGAATTTTAGGACTAATCCAAGTCAACTCCTTTCTATTACAGATGATGAAACTGTGGCCCAGGAAAATTAGATGATTTTCTCAAATTTACACAGTAAATGAGTGGCAGGTCTGGGGCACAGCTCAGGCCTCCTGACTCTTAGCCCAGTGCTGTTTCAACTACTCTAAGCTGCCCTATTGTGTAGTATCATCTTTATCTTTTCAAGAGGACTTCATCTTAGATATTAAAAACCTCACAATTTATTCATTTCCTTGTCCAGGGTCATTCAGACAGGTTTAGCCATTGGTACTAGTTGGCATCTAGGTAGCAGAGTGGGTAAAGCACTGGGTCCAAAGCAAGGAAGATATGAGTGTAAATTGTTCCTGAGACACTTACTATGTGTGACTCTAGGCAAGTCACTTGACTTCTGCAATGAGGATTAATAATAGCACCTAGGTTGCATAGTGGATAGAATGCCAGGTCTGGAGTCAGGAAGACCTGAGTTCAAATCCAGCCTCAGACCCTTACTAGCTGTGTGACCCTGGGCAAGTCACTTAATCCTGTTTACTTCAGTTTCCTTGTCTGTAAACTGAGCCGAAGAAGGAAATGGCAAACCATTTCAGTAGCATCTCTGCCAAGAAAATGCCAAATGGGGTCATGAAGAGTCAGACATGACTGGAACGCCTGAACAAAGATAGTACTTACCTCACAAGGTTGTTGTAAGTATCAAATGAGATAATATCTTTAAGTAGTTGGCACAGTAGGCATTTAACAAAACCTTATTTCCTTCTTTCTCTCTTCCCTCTCTTTCTGGTAGTTGCTAGCCAAAATTTCTCAATTTAGAATTGACAAAAGTCATCTAATATACTGAGCATGAAGTGTGTGAATACCTGATTCAGAGACTTTAAGAAGAGAATTCAGTCTTCAAACTCTGGTCAAGTAACCAGCACAGTCAACATTGAGAAGACAAGGAAAAGGGCCTCTGGACACAGTCAGAACAAGATTTCTTTACCATTAGGACCTCTTGCTAGGGAAAACCAAAGTGACATTAGCAGAAAGCAAATACTAGGTAAAAAGATGCAGTGTGTTACAATGTAAAGGGCATCCGATTTAGAGTACTATGGTACCTGGGTTCAAATCTTAGCTCTGATACTAACCTATGTCATCCTGGACAAGTCATTTAACTTCTCTGAGTCTCAATTTCCTCTTCTGTAAAATAAGAGGTTTGGATCAGACGGCCTCTCAGGTCCCTTGTAGCTCTAAGTCTATGGTCCTAATAACTGAGAAGCACCCCAGAGTTCAAAGCACCAGTGGTAACTTCATACAATCTGAACGGGGAACCAAAAAAGGGCAGAGCCCCTGAATTTTATTTCAATAGGCAAGTTTTCAAATTGGAAACTGAAAAAGGGTTAAAAGAAGTCTGCTTCCCAGAACCTTATGTTTATGCATGTTTTGAGGTATTTTTAGGAATCTGAAGGTAGAGGAAGACTGTGACAAGCACATTTGGATGCTTTGTTTCACACCGAGTAAAGTGATTAGTTCTCAAAGTAATTTGTGCAGAGGTGGACGTGGAGGTGTTTATCAAAGCAGAGAAACTCTCTGATATATTTTACTATAATCTTTCTATTCGTATAGAAAAGGATTGATGTACTGGCAAGTATAGGGGTGAGGAACTAGATAAGAGGACAGGATGGAGTCAGATAAAGTAAGACTTGTTTGTTGTGAGTCACAATGGTAGGGTAGAAGAGATACTATAAAGGTTATTGGGAAGTTGATAATGTATTTGAATTATACTTGAAAAGACAACTCTGCTGGAAAAGTCACAGGCTTCATATCACTCTAAATATGTACATTCTAAGGAAATATGATCCTTATCAATCAATAATCATTTATTTAATAACTTACTGTGTGCTAGGCATTGTGCTACGTGGTAGATATACAAAGGTGAAAAAAGAAATAGTACCTGCCCCCAAGGTGGACAGAGAGGAGGACATAAAATAAGCAAGTTGGAAAACTTGGTTTAGGAGCAAGGAATGAATGATGACATAGACTTATACACAGAAGCCTTATGGTTGTTGTGTTGTAAATACTTTTTTCCAGGAAAGAATTGCAAGAAGATAGATACAGTGAGAACCAAGTGGTATAGCCAAAAATGGAAATTTATTCTATTTTAGCAAATAGGAAATGACTTATTATAACTGGAATTATTCCTGAATCAGGTGTTATAATGCAGAGGCAGATACCAACTTGTTAGAACAAAGATCATAATTAATAAGAAACTAGACAAAAAGGATAAAAAATGAGAAAAAATATGACATGAAGCTAAAATTACTACAACTTTATCTTTTTAAACAAATTATTGACACTGAAAATTGGAAAATATGTTTTGTATATATGTATATGAATACATACATGTCTATATATGTACATATATAATGTGTGTATATACATACATATGCATGCACACACACACACATACACAATAAGCATTCTTCATCTATTTGTTTTTTCCTGTGCGGAGAGTTAGGCTAAAATCCTTTGAGTGATTATAGATCTACTTCAAAAGACTCTGAAATATTCCAGGACTTAATACCCTTAGCATAATATCATTAATACCTTTGTGATCTTGGGCAACTAGGTGGTGTGGTGAATAGAGTGCTGAACCTGGAGTCCAAAAGACCTGAATTCAAATATGGCTTTAGAAACTTACTAGTTGTGTGACCTTAGTCAAGTCATTTAACCTCTGTTTGCCTCAGTTTCCTCAGATGAAAAATGGGGATAATAATAGCACCTAACTCCCAGGGTTCTTGTGAGGATCAAATGAGATAATATTTGTAAAATCACTTAGTACAGTGTCTGGTTAATAGTAGGTGCTATATAAATGGTAGCTATCATCATTATTATTATTCAAATCACTTCAGTTCTCTAGACCTCACTTTACTAATCCATAAAATGAAGGAGTTCTAGTAGATGACCTCTGAGTTCACTTCAGCTTTAAATATATGCTATCTACAAACCAGAATATCTGGAGGAACTAATCATCTACAAGGACTCCTTCTTTGACTTGGTTTCTCCCCTGGATCTCATTCATAAAGGTCCATGCCATTCAGCATCTCCCAAGCCCCATCTCTCATAGTTGTCCTGGGTGCTGAAATACCAAAGTACACCATGAAATGTAAATACATTATGGAGTCATCTTTTATATGACATCATTTACATAGCCAACAGTCATAATTAAGGTCAAACAGGTAATTGTTATTCATATTTCCACTCTGGAAAGGTATGTTATACTTATACTTCAAACCTACAGAAAACATTCCTAGCTCTTCTTCCCCCCATGCTGTTTATTGTTTTCAGCTGTTGTTAGAATAATATTTTTGTATAGCTTCTCTCTTTTGTCCTTGATAAATTAGGAGACAGTTATGAAGCTTTTCTCTCTTGCTTTTGCTCAAGCACTTTATGGAAAGGTTAGAGCAAACATTTTAAAAGACTCCTTTTCATTGGCAATTTATTTTTCTAATTGATGAAATTAAAATAAGAGCGACAAATTAGCAAAGCTTGATCTCAGGTACAGAGATCAGAGTGAGTAATCCTGGTAATGAAGTCCTAATTGGTGTCTGCATGACTCTGTGATTAGGAGCATTACATTATTGATTTAGCCTTTGATGCTAGTCTCAGAACAACAAAACAGCCCTTTAAATTTCCTTTCTCAGATACTTTCTGCCCACTTAGGCACAAACAAGGAAACTATTCATTATGGCCTGTGTTTTCAACCAAAGTCTGTGTCCTTGTAGCCCCTGAGAAGGAATTTGGAAGGTGCTGGGATAGACTCCTATGCTCCAAAATGGGGGGATGACACATTATCTCTCAAGTAACCAGCTCCTGAAGAAGGTATAGCTCTTGGGTACCATTATTCTATGCAGAATAGGTACTATTATTGTCCCCATTTTACAGATGAGAAAATATATATAGAGAGGTTAAGTCACTTGCTCAAGGACATCCCCTAATAAGCACCCAAGGCAAAATTCAATCTCAGGTGTTTCTGACTGTGAGTCCCAAGCTCTATCAACTTTGCCACCTAGCTTCCTGTAGGAAGACACAACTTCGTAAGATAGGCTAGACTATAGTTCATCTGAAAAAGTTTTAGTAACCTATAATCACAGTATGAATCAAGTGTATGATATAGCAACTGTAAAAAAGAAATTGGGAAGTCTCTCTGGGCAAAGAAACCAACCTTTATTGAGAGAAACAAAGGTGGGGTCTATAGTCCATCCAGTATGGTCTGAGACCCTAAGATATAGAATTCACATTTGCAGGTCTCTTGAATGCTGTATGGTGCAACAAAGACTTCTAAAGCTGATTCATGCAAGACTGCATTTTGCAGGTCATTACATCCTAACTCAATGACATCCTAACTTTGTTTCCACGATGTCTCAATTAGCCCCTTGATGTTTCAATTAGCCCTTAACAGGACTTTCTTACTTTATCATTTTAATATAAAGATCAACATATAGGTATGATTATTACGGTCACATACTTAAGGTACACACTTTATAATGATTTAGTTACACTTTTAAGGTTAACTAACACAGGAATTTCCCTGGGGATACGTCATAGTTTGGTTACACACAGGTTTATTTGTTCCTTTGTTTTTTTACCTGGGACTATGCTCTTACTATAAATCACACAGTTATTTCTTATTCTAATGATTATAGCTAATAAAAGATTAGCAAAACAATACAGAGCAAAGCATTCAAGGCATTGATTATTGATCTTTTTCTTTTCACAAAAAAGCTGGTGTGATTGAGAATTAGCCTCCAGAAATGAAGAGGCAATATTTCTCTGTACTCTGCTCTTATCAGATGGCAACTGAACTCTAGGCAACACATCTTCAGAACATCACTGATAAACTAAAAAGTACTCATAGAAAGATAATCAAGATGGTGAATAGCATTGAAATGATACTATGTGAGGAATGGTTGAAGGAATGTGAAATATTTCACCTTAAGAGAAGACTGGGAGAGAAGAGAAGGGAACATCATGTCTGTCTTCAAGTGTTTGAGGGCCTCTTACATGGAAGAGAGAATAGATTTATTCTATGTGACTCCAGAAGACAGAACTAGGAATGATGGGTGGCACTGCTGATTTAGATTCATGCCTAGTTCTCTCAACTAGAAGCTGATCCTTGAAATCCAGATCTGATTAGATTCCCACTACCAGACCTCTCTCAAACCAATTATACTGGCCACCTTCCTTTGCCTTCTTCTATAGTCTGTTAACTGAATCTCCCCCAACAGTCTATTCCATACACTGCAGGTTCTGTCTGGTCTCCACGTCCACTTAAATAGTCTTGTCACCGACCAAAAAGTGGTTATGACATTAGTGAATTTTTGTCTCTCTTGCCAAACTATGACAGCATGGTATAATAGAAAAAACCCTCAACAAAGAAGACATAAGTTCAAATCCTATCTCTGGTAGATATTTGATGTGTGTTCCTTCTTTAATCTTTCTGCCACTCAGTTTTGAAAATAAGGGTAATAATAATTGTATTTTCTATTTCACAGGGTCATTGTCAAACCTTAAATGTGATTATAGTATTACTTTGTGCCTTAATACAAAGCCGTCATGTTGTTACACAGACTGTGGGGAAATCATTAGAGATGGGATGGGAGGTTATAACTAATTACATAGATGAAATCTACTCCTTGTGTTTATAAGAAAATCATTGAGTAGAATAACACAAAAGTGGGGATTAAGGTCTGTGGCAATAGGATTTACATTCAGGGGTCAATTGTGTTCCCAATAGACTTTTCATCTGCATAAGGAGCTCAGTACTGTTTTCTTGCTACTATCCTGGTGAAAGACTCATAATTATCCCCTTAGGTCACTGAGATGAGATTTAGGGAGAGATTAAATATTCAACTATTCATAAACATAGAATTAATTCAAAAGTGGTAAATTTGTCAGAGAGATTAAGCTCATATATCTAGGGCCAATATCAGTGCTTCCAAAACACCATGGAGTTAGCTTGATAGAGCTCAATACACTTGAGAAAAAGCACATAGGGCTAGCTGACTATTTATTATAGAATTATAAACCTCTAGGATGAAAGGAATCTTGAGATATTATCTATGCAAAACTACACAAAGCCATTCCAGGACAATGATGATGGGACACTAATCTATTTTTCAAAGAATTCTAGAGAAGGAGATGACACAGATTTTTAAATATGAAAGCAAAATTTACCTAAAAAAATACAGCTGTGAAAAATGGCAATATGAAAGGTTCCAGCTAAACTCAGTTTCCTTTCAAATCACATCAAGAACAATGAGGAAATGTGATGAATAAAACAAAAGATCAACATGGAAATTAAATGAATGAAATTATTTCATAATAATGTAGGCTTCAAGAAAAAAAATGTATATATTTTAAAAGTCTATAGTACATGACCAACTAAGACCATTGTTCTGAGTGAGCATGGAGGGCTGGGGCAGAAGTCACCATATGCCAAAATCACTAACAGCTATACATTGAGGCATAATTGTGATAATAATTTCAGTAACTAAAAAGGCAAAAGAAATTTTGAAATGGTGTGTGTGTGTGTGTTGGAATCTTTAATGAAGAATCCAAACAAGTAAGTAAACGTAAGAAAATGCATAATACATCAAAGAAATACTATGAGTTAAGAAAACCCAAAGATAAAATTCCAGAAGATTAAAACTCAGAAACAATTTCAAATGGACCACAAAAAAGAGAACAGATTGACCACAAAGAATTGAGAGTGGACTACAAAAAAGAAAGAAAAAATAAAGAGATTAAGAATCAAATTAGAACTCTTAAGGAAAAATTTGAAAGGAATTTGAAATAGCTTAGAACAGAAGTTGGAAAAGGATCATGGAAATAGTGGACACCCTGAAAAATAGAATGGAGGATACATGACCCAAAAATTTATTGATATAATAAGGACTATTTTACAAAAAATTAAAGGTAAAAATATTGAAGAAAAAAGAACACTCGGGCCCTATGAATGAGAGTAACTAACATGGAAGACAAAACTAAATAACACTTTTCAAAAATTAGGCTCCCTGAAAAGCATCATGGGAGTTTTAAAAGCTGCTATGAACTATTGTACATAGATGGCAAATTGAAAATAAACTTCACAGGTCAACTTCCTAAAGAACTCCAGTTCCCACCTTGTTAATATGTGCAAAAATGTAATTACTGAATTCTAGAGATTCCAGATCAAGGGGGAAAAAAAACTTAAAACCTGCAGCCAGGAAAAGACAAATCACATACAAAGGAAATACAATCAGAAACATGTAAGATTATAGCACCAATATGAAAAAGAAAAGGAAAGAGAACAGTCTCAAAATTAGAAGCCAGTGAGATTGAATTTGTTCCCTGGGGAACAGTTAGAATGAATCATTAAAGAGATAGTTGGTGAACATTTGGAAAGGGAAACAATGATTACAAAGAATTATCTTGATCTCATCAAGAACAGGTTATGCCAGACTCATGTCATTTTCTTTTTTGATAAGATTTCTAAACTAGTAAATGAAGGAACTGCAATGGATATAGTTTGCCTAGATTTTAGGAAAGTTTTTGATAAAATATCTCATGCTAGTATTTTGGAGAAGATAGAGAGATGTCTTTATTAGAAGTGGTTGAAAAGGGGAAGTAGAGAAAATTGAGATCAAACTATTTTAACTATACAAAATCAGTATTGATTTAATTCCCTTTTCTCCATCTTTCTTTCTCTTCTTAAGGAAGATAATAGAGATCAAAGAGAGGAACTATTACAGTACAATATGGCAGAGGGAAAAATTAACATATTAATTATAACCATGAAAATGATTAAGGTAAACAACCCCATTTAGAGTGGATCAGAAAGCAAACCTCAATAATTTGTTGCCCCCAAAATATAGATTTAAAATGTCAAGATTCATACAGAGTTAAAATAAGGTATTGGAGTAGAATCTATTATAACTCAAGTAAATTTTTTAAAAAGCAAAAGTAATTATAATTCTGAGCAGAACTCAGATAAAGCAAAACAGTTAAATGATATCAGCATGAAATTGCTGTTCTTAACAATATCATAGTTAATGAAATAATAGAATATTAAATATATATTGTGAATACAACAGCATCTAGGTACTTCAAGGAAAAAGTGAATGGCCTTCAGGGAGAACTAAGAGGAAAAACACTAATTATCGGGAACTTCAGTGTGCTTCTTTCAGAGCTAGACAAAATCAACAGAAAAATAAGAAAGATACACAAAGATCAGATATACAAATTCAGATAAGAAAGATTCAGATACACAAATTCAACAGAAAAATAAGTAAGAAAGAAGTCAAGGCCCTGAACAGAATGTTAGAAGAATTAGATATGATTTACCTTTGCTAATTAATGCATAGAAACAATAAATACATACATCTTTTTTCATCCTTGCATGGAATTTTTACAAAAGATGCAATAGGTCTTAGGTCATAAATAACTAAAAAACAAATACCAGAAGGTAGAAATATTTTAAAAAATATCCTTTATAGATCACAATACAATAAAAAATAATCAATTAGGGAAAATGAAGAAAGAATTCTAATTTAAAGGCAAACTCATCAGTATAATCCCAAAGAATAAATGAATAAAAAAAAAACATATCACAGAAACAAAATATGCGTCAAAGAAAATTATAGCAATAATAAATCTTATGAGATATTGCCAAAACAGTCCTGAAGTTAAATTTATACTTATAAATAGATTAATAACAAAAGAAAAAGAAGAGGTCAATGAATTGAGCATGTAACTTTAAAAAAACAAATTAATGACCTTTCCATAGACACAAGTTCTAAAAATCAGAGAAATAAAACTAAAAATATTAAAAATATGAGCTGTTTTTTTCAAAAGACCAACAAACTAGACAAACCATTTGGTCATTTTATTTTAAAAAGGTATTGAGAAAAATGAAATCACTGAAATAAAAATGAAAGAGAGAATTCATAACAAATGAAGAGGAAACAAAGAAAACTCAGAATCATCTTACTTCCTTATATAACAACAATACTGGAAATAGAAATGAAAAGGATGATTTATAGAATTATGGTTTTCACAGATTAACTGGATAAAAAACAGACACCTAAGCAACCTAACCTCAAAAACAGATATTGACTAAGCCATAAATTTAATCCCAGAGAAGTTCTATAGAAATACTTCTGGGGATAAGTTGGTGTCACAATAGATAGCATGTTGGTCTTGGAGCCAGGAAGTCCTTAATTTAAATCTAGCTTCAGATACTAGTTATGTGACCTTGGGCAAGTCACTTAATCTCACTTCATCACAGTTTCCTCATCTGTAAAATGAGTGTAATAAAATATCTACTTCCCTGAGTTGCTATGAGGATAAAGTCAGATAATATTTGAAAAGTGCTTTGCAAACCTTAAAGTGCTAGCTATTACTATTATTATACTAAATGTTACATTAGTATAGATGCTGGCTATTGATCATCATCATCATCATTATTATTGAAAGAATGAGGCATCACCATAAATTTTGTTCCTGATTTCAATTTGTTCTACATAAAGAAAACAGTCCATGGTCAGAAATCAAATATTTCATCCTTCTTCCACTAAAAACAATATAGAATTGCTTTCAAATAAGTAGTTGTACTGGTTTATGCTCAGGTGTTTTTTTCCTTTTTCTTTTTTTTTGTTTAAGAACCAGTTTTGGAAGAAAAAAAATCTGCAAAAGCTAAATTGATTGACAGTTTTTGGTTACCTAGAAACAAGGAATATTTTAAAAGTATCTGGCTGATAATTAACCCCACCAAGATCTAATACAATTCAATTCAATTGGACTCAATTCAATCCAACAAATGTTTCTTAAGTGCCTCCTATGCAGAGCACAATGATAAATGCTATGCACGTAAAGACAAAAAATATGAAGAGAGAATAATCTTTAACTTAAAGGAGCTGAGGCTGATGCCTCAAGAGAGGAAAAGAATATGTCATGCACACAAATAAGTATTACACTAGGTAAACAGGGAATAAAAATGACAAAATGCTATAGGAATATTTGAGAAAAGAGAGAACATTAACAATAGGGGGATTCAGAAAGGCTTCCTAGAGGAGGTGGTACAGAAGAGGAGCAAAGAAGGAAGATAAAAAGTCCCAATGGCCAATTTTAGTTGGTAAGATATTTTAGGACTATGATATGGTTGTGAAAATTAGCAGAGGTGAGTTTGAGGAACAGGTTAGTTCACTTGAGCTAGAATGTAGAGTATATGAAGGAAAATAATGTGAAATTAGTCTAGAAATGTAAGATGTGAGCATATTGTAGAGGGCTTTCCATTCCAGGAAAAAGAGTATCTTACCTTGGGACAGTAGGGAGCCATAGAAAGTTTTTGAACTGGTGAATTAAATGATTCACATATGACTTATGAAGGTTATTACTGACAGTTGTGAAAAGACAGTTTGGAGAAAGGAAACTAAAGGCAGGAAGTTGAATTAGGTTATAATAATAATTGAAGGAAGTAAAAATAGTGTCTACAAGATTACAGGGGAGGGGGCAGATACAAGAGATGGCCCTCATTGCTGCTAGGCATATCAACTCACTATCCTGCTCTCACAGCTGCTCTTACAAAACTTTTCATTTCTCTTCAAGTGTCCCACGGATCCCTCTCCACCCACTCTCTCAGCTAAGAAACTTCCCTAATATTTTACATGAAAAAAAAATGAGGCCATTAACCATGAACTCCCTGTTCTCCCATCTTTCTCACCTATTCCTCTGGTGCCTTCTGTCATTTTATCCTCCTTCACCCATGTTTCATGTGATGAAGTGACCTTATTCCTTACCAAGGCTAACCCCTCTACATGTTCAAATGATCCCATTCCATCCTGTCTCCTCCATAAGATTGTCCCCTTCATCATCTTTACTCTTTCACTTATTTTCAATCTCTTTCTCTACACTGGCTCATTTCCTAATGCCTACAAACATGCCCATGTCTCCTGTATTCTGAAAATCCCTCACTTGGCCTAGCCATCCCCACAACTATCATCCTATATCTCTTATGCCTTTGTAGCTAAACTACTTGATAAGGCTGTCTGTAATAGGTGCCTCCACTTTCTCTCCTCTCACTCTCTTCTTAACCTCTTACAATCTGACTTCTGACCTTAACATTTCACCAAAACTGTTCATTCCAAAGCTACTAATGTTCTCTTAGCCACCAAATCCAATAGTTTTTTTCTCAATTCTCTTTCTCTTTTACTCCTCTGCAGCCTTTGACACTGATTTTAAAAATAATTGTTTAATATTTTCTTTTCCCCCAGCTACATGTAAAAACAATTTTTAACATTTGTTTTTAAAATTCTGAGTTCCAAATTCACTCCTTCCCTCCCTTCCCACATCCCTCATTGAGAAGGCAAGCAATTCAATATAGGTCATACATGTGTAGTTATGCGAAACATTTCCATAACAGTTATGTTGTGAAAGAAAACATAGACCCCCCCCCAAATAAAAAGCTCAAGAAAAATAAAGAAAGCATATAAAGTATGCTTCAATCTGTATCCAGACACTATCAATTCTTTCCATGTGGATGGTTAGCATTTTTTCATCATAAGTCCTTCAGTTGTTTTGTATCATTGTATTGCTGAGAATAGCTAAGTCATTTATAGCTGATCATCTTACAATATTGCTATTACTTTGTACACAGTATGTTTCACTTTGCATCAGCTCATATCAGTCTTCCCAGGTTTTTTTTGAGACCATCCTGCAATAATGCTTTTAAGTCCTATATTTCATTGAATGTCCATTTCCCCCCTGAAGGATTATACTCAGTTTTGCTTGGTAGGTGATTCTTGGTTGTAACCCTAGCACCTTTGCCCTCCAGAATATCATATTTCAAACCCTCCTATCCTTTAACCTTAGAGAAGCTGTTAAATCTTGTGTTATCCTGATTATGGCTCCACAAAACTTGAATTGTTTCTCTCTGGCTGCTTACAATATTTTCTCCTTAACCTGGGAACTCTGGAATTTTGCCATAATATTCTTGGGAATTTTCATTTTGGAATCTCTTTCAGGAGGTGATTGGTGGATTCTTTCAGTTTTTATTTTGTCCTCTGGTTCTAGAATATCAGGACAGTTTTCTTTGATAATTTCTTGAAAGATGATGTCTAGGCTCTTTTTTTGATCATGACTTTCAGGTAGTCCAATAATCTTCAAATTATTTCTCCTGGATCTATTTTCCAGGTCAGTTGATTTCCAATGAGATATTTCACATAGTCTTCTATTTTTTTCATTCTTTTGGTTTTATTTTATAGTTTCTTGATTTCTCATAAAGTCATTAGCTTCCATTTACTCAATTCTAATTTTTAAGGAGTTATTTTCTTCATGAGCTTTTGGACCTCTTTTTTCCATTTGGCCAATTATACTTTTTAAGACACCTTTTCTCATTGGCTTTTTGTACCTCTTTTACCATTTGACCTAGTATGTTTTTTGAGGTGTATTTTCTTCAGTATTTTTTGTGTTTCCTTTACAAAGATGTTGACTTATTTTTCATGATTTTCTTGCTTTTCTCTTCCCAATTTTTCTTCCTCCTCTCTTACTTAATTTTCAAAATTCTTTTTGAGCTCTTCCATGGCCTGAGACCAATTCATATTTTTCTTGGGAACTTTGGAAGTACGAGCTTTGACTTTGTTGTCTTCATCTGAGTGTGTGTCTTGATCTTCCTTGTCACTATGCTAACTTTCTATGGACAGATTTTTTTTCTATTGTTTGCTCATTTCTGCAGCCATTTACTTGACTTATAACTCACTGTTAAATTCCAGGGTTGAAGGCACACTGTCCCAAGCTTCAGGGGTTTTTTTGCAGCTGTTTTCAGAGATACTTCTAGGGACCTGTGTTTTCAGTTTTTCCAAGGTGGTATGATCTAAGAAGATGTGTTTACTACTCTCTTGGCCTATGCTCTGGTCCCTGTGAGTGACCACGAGCAATCTTTTTTTTTGCCCTGGAACTCTGAGGAGGGTTCTGCTCCACTGTGGCCGCAAGGTCTGTTGTTATAGTGTACCTCCTTGATCTGGGACTGCTACCTAGGACTGTAAACCAGATCCAAGTGTGGGCAAATGAAGAAGAGTCCTACCTCAGTGCTAGTAAAGAGACTCCTGTAATCTTCTGAGGCAGTTCTACTCCCTCACTGCCTGTGGTCTGAGAGTCCCAGAAACAGCTGCTGCCACTGCTGATTTAGTGGCTCCCAAGGCCTGCTTCTGCTTTTCTAGGGCTGGATCTGTGCTGGCACAGCCTCCATTGCACGCTGCTCCCCTCTCACCCACATGAGACATACCTTTTCTGATGACCTTCTAAGCTGTCTTTGGTGACTGTGGGCTTAAATGTCTGGAAACTGCCACTGCTGCCACTGATTCAGTCACCCTGAGGCCTGCTCCTGGTTTGCTGGGCCCCGTCTGTGCTGGCACAGTCTGTGTTGGACTGTGTTCTCTATCCTGGTGCAATAGATTTTTCCTACTGATCTTCTAAGTTGTCTTGGGCTGGAAAAATGTTTCACTCTATTTTTTTGTGGGTTCTGCCACTCTAGAATTTGTTTAGAGTTATTACTTAAAGATATTTGGAAAGATTTGGGGGAGAGCTCAGGAGAGTCCCTGCCTTTACTCTGCCATCTTGGCTTTGCCTCCAGCCTTTGGCATTGTTGATTACTATCTCTTCCTTGATATTCTCTTATCTCTAAGTTTTGGGTATATCTCCTGGTTTTCCTTCTACCTATGTGACTATCCCTTCTCTGTTTCTTTTGCTGGATCCTTTGTTGGATTTCATATCATACCCTCTAACCTCAGATGTCCTTCCTGATTCTGTCCTGGGCTCTTTTCTCCCTCTATACTATTTCATTTGGTGATCCCATAAGATCCCATGGATTTAACTACCCTTTCTATGCTACTGATTTTCAAATCTACCTATCCTGCCCCAAACTCTTTGCTTTACCTCCAGTCTCACATATCCAACTGCCTTTTGGGCATCTTGAACTGGATGTCCAGTAGACATCTTAAAATCAATATGTCCAAAAACAGAACTCATTATCTTTTCCCTCAAACTCTCCCCTACTCCTTCTTTCCCTATTAATAAAGAGGGCAACATCATCTTCCTAGTCCCTTAGGCTTTCAACCTAGCAGTTAGCCTGGATTCCTCACTATCTTTCACCTCCTAATGTCCAAGCTGCTGTCCAGCCCCATCAATGTCACCTTTGCAACATCTCTTGAATATGCCCCCTTATCTACTCTGACAATGCCAGTGTTTTATTGTCGATCCTTATCACCTCATGCCCTGATTGTTCCAATATCTACTGGTGGGTTGACCTGCCTCAAATTTCTCCCCACTTCTATCCATCCTCAATTCAGTCGCCAAAATGATTTTCCTAAAATCAGGTCTGATTATGTCACATTCTTCTACTGGATAAAGTCCAGTGGCTTCCTATTGCCTTCAGGAGTTAAATACAAAGTGCTCTGTTTGGCATTCAAAGTCCTTCCTAATATACCCCTTCCTACCTTTTAAAACTTCTTATATCTTGTTCCCTACCACATATTCTTTGTTTCAGTGACCGTGGCCTCCTGACTGTTCCATGAAGAAGATTCTCCATCTCTTAGCTCTGGGCATTTTCTCTGCCTGTCCCCTATGCTTGGAATGCTTTATCTCCTCAGCAACAACCACTGACCTCCCTGACTTCCTTTAAATCCATTTTAAGTCCCACATTATACAGGAAGCCTTCTTCAACGTCTTTTATTCTAGTTCCTTCTATTGAGTATTTGCCATTTATTCTGTAAATAGTTTACTTTGTTTGCATGCTGTCTTCCACATTAGACGGTAAACTTCCAAAGGGCAGAAATTGTCTTTTGACCCTTTTTTGTATTCCCTTTGCTTATCACCTAGTCTGGCACATAGTAGGCACTTAATAAATATTCATTGAGATAGAATCTAGAAGCACTGGCAACTTATTGGATATGTGGAGAGACAGAAAGGAGGTAAAGACAGAAAAGAGTCAAAGATAATTCTGTAGTCATCCCAGTGACTGGGAGTGTGATGGCGTACTTAACATAAATAAAGACATACAGACATTTGGAAGAGGAAAGTTTTGAAGGAGAAGAATATTGTCCAGTGAGGTAGGAAAGATAGGTTGGGGCCAAGTTTTGTAGGGTTTGTAAAAAGATCTGCTGGACAAAGGGATAAGAAACTCAGAAAGAATGAGAATTAGTTTCCTACTTCAGCCTCTTAAAAAAGCATTACATAAAAATGAACCTAAAAATGAGGATTAAATGAAAAGGCTTGAAACTCTTTAAATACCTAAAAGGCAGGTTTTATTTTTTTTCCAGAAGTAGGCACAAAGAAAGGCTAGCAATCCTGCTTATAAGTCCAGCTAAGTGAAAGAGAGCTGAAATTTTTAAGAGAAAATGGTGGCAACTAGAAACTAATTGGAAATCAAAACTATCTAGCAAAATTCCAAAATTTACTGGTAGAATAAAAGAAAAGTCACATTGGGTGGGTTATGAGAAGGTACAGTGGGCCCTTGGGTGTCTTGTGGTCATGCTCTGGTACCTGCCTAGCTGGAGGATTGTTTTTAATGGAAATTACTCATTAGAGATAAGGGAACTATTTTCAATTAAGGGAAACTTTGGCCTATTATTCCCAACAAGCAAGGACACTAGAGCTTGTCAGAAACTCCAGTGAAGCTTTAAAGGGAACTATAAGTCTAACTAGGAGAAAACTCACTTTTGCTCATAGACTATCAAATTGGAAAATAGAAAAATTACAAATTGAAAAGTTTTCATTTTATGTAGTTGATTACTTTTTATGTGTACTGGATGCATTTCATTATTTAGAGATGATTATAAAGTAATATACTTTGCTAATAAAGAAATTTACTTACTTAAAAGAAGGTGTATCTGTGTCTTTTGAACTCTCAGACTTCCAACTCACTGCCATTACCCCTAAAAGCCATAGGTACATGCTATGAAGAGCACCATCTAGTGTTGAAACAAGCAAACTTTGTGTTTCAATTCTGAGGTTTATATTATTTTAGGATGGCTCTTAAATATGAATGTTACAATCCATAAAGAAATTATTGCATTGTAATGCATTAGCATTATATCCCATAAACATGAAAATATATTACCAGGTCCTAAATATTCTTTTTATTGTCAGATTGGCTAAAAGTCAATTTATTTGTTTGCCCCTATAATTCTATAATGCCATATTGTGTGTGTGTGTGTGTGTGTGTGTGTGTGTGTGTGTGTGTGTGTGTGTGTGTAGATAAATGTACAGACAGTATGGTATAGAGAATGAAATGTTGGTTTTATAATCAGGAGGAATTGTATCCAAATACCACCTCCAAGGCTTACTAAACATATGAATCTGAGGTGAGTCACTCAACCTTTATATGCCAAAAGACTTATCTAATAAACCATAGATGGGTTGAGATCTGGGTTGATGGAGCTTTGTCCCAGAAATTCCCTATGGTGATGACGCTGTAGCCCTCACTTCTTACAAATTTCTGTTCAATGATAACGCCAACAATAAAAGTTGCATTTGTATAAGTATACTTCTCCTTAGAATAATTTACTGTTTCACTGGAATCCCCCTCGTACTTCTTTGATCAAAGTAACTATTTAGGTTATATGTTAAGAAGTACACATTTAAGATGTCTATGGGACATCCTATTTGAGATCTTCATTGGCAGCTAGAGATGGAAGACTGGAGGGAGGTCAGCAAAAGATTAGGGCTGGATTAGTAGTTTTGAGAATCATCACTATAAAGATGATAATTGAATCTATGAGAACTGATGATATCACCAAGCACAATAATATAGGAGGAAGAGAAAAGAGGGCACAGGATAACCCAGTGGGACAGCTATAGTTAGCAGGCCAGACCTGGATAAAGATGGAGCAAAGAGAACTAAAAAAGTGTTCATCTAGATAGGAAGGGAACCAGGACAGTACAGTGTCATGAGAACCTATAAAGAAGAAAATATAAAAAAGAAAAGGGTGATAGACACTGTCAAAAACTGCAGAGAGGTCAAGAAGGATGAGGATGGGAAGGAAAAGTACACTAGATTTGGTAATTAAGAGATTATTGGTAATTTTGGAGAGAGTAGTTTCAGTTGAATGAGAAGGTCAGAAGCCAGGCTTCAGAGGAGTTAGAAGAGAGTGAGGGGAGAGGAAATGGAGATGTTGATAGCAGATGCTTTTTTCAAGAAGTTTAGCTGTGGAAAGGAGAAAAGCTAGAGGATGATAGCTAACAGGGATGGTTGGATAAAGGGAAGGTTTTTTAAGGGGTGGAGGAAGACACGAACACGTTTGTTGGGTGAAAAATGGAAAGTAGTTAGTCACCATCCTATGACAATAATTCATGCTTTACAAAAAAAGTAACCTTACCAGCACACGTGGCATAGAGATGATTGCAGTACTGAAATGCTTTCTCAGAAGTGTTGCAAAGCACAGTTCCTCACCTCCTTTCAAAACTTCAGTCTCTTTGGAGGATTCTCAACTAAGGCAGGTTTTTTGGCATAGAACATACTCCTCTGTAGGGGGCTACCAGCATGTGTCTTCATATACTTCATCACCAGCTATTCAGAGGATCACATGAATTGAAATGACTTTATTTGTACTATTATTCTTCATCTTCTGATAGTCAGTCAGCCTTCTAAGGTAGTCAAAAGAGACAAAAAGAAAAGAAAAAGAGAAGCCCATAGATCTCAAAACCAGCATTTATAATGGTATAGCAATATTGGCAGCAGTGACTTTCTCTGATAAAGTTGCATACCTGAAAATGAAGAGATGATTACATAGATTAGGCCCAATCAAAGCAATATTGTGCAGAATTTTTCTTCGCCTGTAGTCAATGATGCTGAGTGGTCCTAACTCATCTGGTAAAGTGATGCATTTGTTAAGGTACAAACCTCAACCTGCTACCCTGCTACTGATGCACATCTGTTGAGAGCATTGGGTACCAATAAAGGCATACCCTAATGTCACTTATTATTTCCATGACAGCATGGTGTTAGGCCAAACAATGTGCTTTTTCTGCTCCGTATCTAAGCCAAGAAGGGGATTTTTTTCCCAGATGAACAATGTTATAAATGTTAATGATGGGTGATCATCTGAATGATATGGCAGCAGGGTTTGGTTATAAAGTATTAATGATGTTAACACAAAATGATGCTGGCTGGGGCAATGTTATTTGGTTAATGCCTGTAATCATTTTTTAAATGAAAGCACAAATGTAACTGCTGCTGACTGAGAATTTCTATATTATATTTTAGCGAGAGATTTTCAAATGGCAGACAATTTACTACCTATTTCTGGTATTCATTGAAATAAGCAGAAGAGTAAGGTCAAATCAATTCAGGTAAATTTTAGAAAGCTACTCTTAAATAATAATATTGATAATTGCTAGCATTTACATAAAGCTTTAAAAGTACCAAAGTATTCTACATTCATTTTCTCATCTGAACCTCACAATAACCCTGTAATGAAGGGGCTATGATTCTCCCCATTTTTACAGATAAGGAAACTGAGGTTGAGGGAGTGACTTGCCCAGAGTTACACAGCTAACAAGTATCTCTAGCACAATATCATCTCAGGTCTTCCTGATTCCAAGTCCTTCCCTCTATTCACTGCACTACCTAGCTGCCCATATAGCAGATAAAATCTTCCAGTTACCATTTTGATATAAATATAGAGCACACTTGAATATAGGATCTTCCCCTAAAATAAGATCTTTCTGGTCTAAAGGGGAAAAAACACATAACTTAGTACTCAAAAAATTAAAATAAATGAAAGATTACTTAAAAATAAAATAAAATTCCTAAAAGGAGAAGCATATTACTTATAAAAAGTTGTACAGTTGGAGATTACCAGGGGTGTGTGAATTCAGCAAACCTTTAATGAGCATTAAGGTGTAAGGCACTAAAAATACAAAGACAAAAAATAAGACAACCTCTCCCCTTAAGTAAAACTATGCACACATAGATAAGTAAGAAAATACCAAATACATACAATATAATTTAGTATGGGCAGCTGGGTAGCATAGTGGATAGAGTACTAGTCCTGAAGTTAGAAAGACTCATCTTCATTAGCTCAAATCTGTCCTGAGACACTTACTAGCTGTGTGACCCTAGGCAAGTCACTTAACCCTGTTTATCTCAGTTTCTTCATCTATAAAATGAGCCGGAGAAGAAAATAGCAAACCACTCCACTATCTTTGCCAAGAAAACCCCAAAAGGGGTCACAAAGAGTTGGACACAACTGAAACAGCTAAATAACAACAACAAAATTTAGATGAAAGAACTATCAACTGGGAGATCAGGAAAAGCCTGCATAGGAGGTTGCACCTGATGACCTCTGAAGGGAGCCAGGTTTTCCAAGACATGGAGATGAGAATAGAAAGTGTTCCAGGTATAAAGGTCAGCCTGTGCAAAGTAGTCTCTTGCCAGGGATGTGGAGTGGGACCTCAGGGCTTGTGGCCACCAGTGGCAAACAGGATATACTCTCCATTTGGCCAAAAGGTGATCAGGAGAAAGGCAATCTGCATACCATCTACTAATTCTACCATGGACCCATGCCTCTTACTACAGAGGTTAGAGGCAAGATAGATAAAAGCCATGCAGAACATAGTTATTGATCACATCTAGATTTTGTAAAAAGCCAGGCTTTCAGGAGAAAAGAATAATTTTTTATTCCAATCAACAAGATACATTTCTTTTATGTTGACATAATATTTTGGGGGGTATGAAAAAAGCCCAGCAATTTCTCAAAAAATTAAGATGTTTTACATGGGAGTAAGACCATTTATCTTCCTATATTCTGAGATGAAAGCAAAACAATGAGCTGTCAGTCAGTCTGGCTTATTAAAACCTCTATTTTCCTCAGAAATGCAGGACAATGTGTGAAAAGTATTCTTTCTCAAAAATTCCTTCAATTTGCAGTTAACTCAGTATTCCTATCTATGAGTCTCCAAACCATTTGTTGACATCTTGGAAATCACAATCTGTAATTTTCTAACATTTACTGGGAGAGTGGGGGTGGGATTGGAATGAGAGTAGAGTTGGAGAACAGAAGGAACTCAGGGTTTTTAAAAAGTAGCAACTATAAGTGACTTAATGGCCAGATTCCTTCTCCCAGGGAGCTCTTGGAATTTAGCAATCCTTGCCTTGAAACTCTTATCCTCTTCAGAAAGTATTTGTACTAGAAGGGGGACTTGGAAACAAAGTGGTGGGATGGCCAGTACTCTTCTATTGTTGAGTAAGGACAGTGTTTCAGAGAATTGTAATTCAGATAGAAGTCAGTGAATTGACTAGTCTGAGAGTCAACATTCATTCTTGTCCATTGACTTCATGCCCCTATTTGCTCAGGATTAGCTCATGACTCCCTCCGAATTCTAATTGCACATCCAATCAATTAATCAACAAGCATTCATTAAGTGCTTATCATGTACCAGACATACAGAATACAAAGACAACAATAATAACAATAAATAATAGCAAGTAGCATTAAAAATGAAACAGTTCCTGCTCTCAAGGAACTTATGTTCTGTTTGGGGGAAAATACAAGTACAGACCAGTAAGGTACTAGGAATACTCTCTTCTCCAGAATTCAGGGGACATAGGAGGTCACTGGTTTAAACTACTAGCTGTAGCCCTACATAGGGACAAAGCATAATTAATTCACATAAACAAGAAGGAGAGATCAGGCTTCCCCCAAAATGTAACAGACAGATTCCCTATCCCAAAAAGTGTTACAGATGTTTAGCCATAACTAAAATACCTATTATCAAAATCTTTTATGAAAACCACAGCCAGGTAAGAGGGCTAAGGGGAAATTAACCTCACAAGTAAAAACCAGCAGTCAACGGGAACTGTTTTACATCCTAAGAAGATAGGTGTAGTCACAGTCTCACTTACGTATGATATAGATGGGCAGACAGACAGACAGACAGATAGATAGATAGACAGAGAGATAGAACAGTTTTATATCCTAAGAAGATAGGTGTAGTCACAGTCTCACTTACATGTGATATAGATAGGTAGACAGATAGATAGATAGATAGATAGATAGATAGATAGATAGATAGATAGATAGATAGATAGATTGATAGATACATAGATACATAGTAAACCCTATAAGTGAGTGAATGATGGAGCATAGAAGCCTGGGTGTATACCTGCTGACACAGCTACCATACATTAAGTACCACCATTAGCACACCACTTGATTACAAGTAGACTTCATATGTATGCTATGATTTTGCTACCTGCTTGACTCCAAACGCCTTCTTCCATCAAAGTATCTATTATTTCCCAGATTTAGGGCTCTGTTAAAATAAATTTTAAAATGCTGATGAGGAATGAAATATGTCATTATGAATCAGTTTGTTATAATCAGTTTATCCTAGACTACTAATATTGGAAGAGACCTTGTAGGTGATCTAGTCCATAACCTTCATTTTGGCTTACTCAAGGTTATAATTAGTTAGCGGCAGAACTAGGACTAGAAGTGAAGTCTCTGGATTCCCAGTCCAATGTTCTTTCCTATAGAGGTTCTACAGAGGTGATACCACCCCCTGGCAGGTGCTGGAAAGATCCAGGGGGTGGTAGTAGCCTCAGATACAATTGAGCGGTGTTGAATAAAAAGAAGGGGACAGTTGAACCATAAGTAAAAGAGAGAAGAAAAGTTTGAAAAACCATTTCTACATGTTTCATCTGTTGTGTAACAGAGTTAAAGTTGTAATGATTACGTTTTTTTTCAAATAAACACACAAAATGCAAGTTATAAGCCATCAGTGGTCAAGATTTTTACAGGTCTTAACAAGCAAGTATTGGCAGATGAGCATTGTCAGGAAGTCCCGCATGCATTGGTAGGAATATGTGTGTGCAAGGACTTATTTACAATACAATACAATATGACACAATATTGACATGACACAATATTGCATAATCAAAATTTTATTAAGGAAAAACATGTATTTACAAAAAGTTATTAAATTTAAGATATATCATTTTTTTAAAAAAATCATTTTATTTTTTTGAAATGATGCAAATTTTTAAAAAAGCATTAAAGGGTTAAAGAAAGTAGATTTCCAGGGGGGTGCTGAGTAATTTTTTTTTGCAAAAGGGGCAGTAGGTCAAATGTTTGGGAACCTCTGCAATACACTGTGCTTCCCATTATTTTTTAGCTATCAACTAGCAGAGAACAAGGCCTCAAAGGAATGTAACATAGGGTTTGGTTTGGTTTTATCCTGGTCAGTTCCTGATTTTTTTTTCATAAAGTTACTCTTGATATGAAAAATCCTCCCACCAATGTAGGTAGATTACTCATGCATAATAATATATAGTCTTAGAGAACTGCCCAGGTTACTGAACATTAAATGATTTGTTCATGGTCATGCAAAGTCAAGACTTGAACCCAGGTCTTCTTAACTCCAATAGTGCTTGTACAAAATGTTAGGACTTTCTTAATTTTTAAAAATTATTTTTCCTTTTACTTTTATAAGTCTCAATATTGGTCGATCTGTTCAGGAAGTAGGCTTATACAAAACCTTTCTCCTTTTGTGTTTTTTTTTTTTTTAATTTTAAGATTATCCTTCTATTTCTAGTAGCTTGTATTTCTTCCTTATTTTTTTGTTTTTCTCCTCCCCTGAGTTGGCCCGGGTAGTCCTGAGTTTGGAGATCCTTAGCTTTTTCGAGTTGGGGATATGAGGGCCTAGTTTGGGCCTTACTAAGAGTAAATTTTCCCAACTGAGGTCAACTAGGTTTCCAGTGCTCCTCTCTTCTGGGCCTTTGCAATGCATTGCCCTTCTAAATCATACCTTTATTTTGTGGCTATGCAGAATCAAAGCCATTTTCCTTTTGTGGAATTGTGGGAGAATATTCAGAATAAATCACTGCCATGAAAGAATCTGCCAGGCCCTTCCCTCCAGATAGATCCTGAGACACAAGCCTTCTAGGTTCCTTGTATTGTGTCTGATATGACAGGTTAGCAGTAGAGAAGATGAGCTTCAAATATTTAAGTCCTCCAATGTTATGTCAGAAAACTTTACTTTTTGTGGTGTTTCTGTCTTATCTTGTGGGTTCTTCTTTAGTAACTATTCAATATTCATTCCTTTTCTGAGTATTTTTTAGGTTGAAGAGGCATATAAAGAAAAAAATAGCTACATTGTTATCTTGCCAATAATGCTTCTTATAATTGTCTTTTGACAGCCTATATGGCTCTTGTGGCAGCTAGGTGATGCAATGAATGGATAAAGTCAGGGCTTGAAGTCAGGAAGAAATGAGTTTGAATCCCACCTCAGACACTTATTAGCTTTGTTACTCTTGGGAAGTCACTCATCCTTTACCTACTGTAAAATAATGATAATAACAGTGCCTGGCATATAGTAAGCATTTAATAAATACTTATCTTTCTTCCTATTGTTTATCTGGTCCTTCTCATTCTTAAAGGAGCTTGGTCTCATTTGGTCTGCTCCTGATGTCTAGGGATACAGGTATATTGGTAAAATCAAAGCCCAAAATGAAAAGAATGAAATTCTATGGCAAAATTTCTAATCAAGAATGGAAGTAGTTCTTTAAAAATTTTTTTGTTGATCTTTTATTTTAAGTCTGTCATTTCCCAATCACCCTCCCAACAAGATCACCCCATTTTATCAAAGAAATGGTTAAGCAAAATAAATTAACACATTGATCACCATTTCTGACAATGGATGGCTCACTCTGTACCCAAAGTTTACCATATTGCTACTGAGAGGAGAATGCAAGATTGATCATTTCATTGATCGGAATTCTAGGCTTTTTTAAAAATAATCTTTTCCTTCATGCCATTATGGTGGTTGTGAATATTGTTCTCTTGGTTCTTGATTCTCTTTGTGTCAGTTCAAATACCTCTTCCAATGTTTCCCAGAATTCTTCATTTCTATTGTTTCTTATGATTCAAAAATAAGATGAGGCACTAGACAGGTAATTTCAATGGTACAGAGAACTCCTAGATCTACAAAGGCAGGGCGGTACCTTCTTTGAACCTTTTAGTTTTAGAGTTGCTCAGAGCACTGAGAACTTACATGACTTGCCCAGGGTCACAGAGCCCATGAGTGTAAGAGTCAGGACTTGAATCTAAGTCTTTTTGGTTCCAAGGCCAACTCTTTTATCCACGCTGTTCAATGATATTTTATTAAATTCATACCATACATTTGCCAGCAAGTCCCTAGTCAATTGCCTCCAACTTAGTTGAAGAAGTACTTTTTTGAACAGCACCTATGAAATAAGGCTTGTATGGATAGTCCCCTATTTGGACAGTGACTATAGGTTGTTATATCACAAGATAACAATATTCTTACTTCCTTCAGTGACAGAAGGCTGGTTAATGCTATGTTTCATGAATAAATTTTTCATGCCTATAGGAATTCTCCCCTCTAAGTAGCTCAGCTCCTGAGATTTAAGATCAGGGTGATGTTGCCGTGGTTGAGAGGACCCAATGCCCAATATTATTGCTGCCTCTGGCTGGCCCTTTGGTGTCCCTTTCCAGTTGTCAAGATGTTCACAATGAGCAATAAATGAATCCAAAAGAGAGCAACATAAAGAAAGCTTTTTAACCATTATTTTTCAAAGTTCTTAGGAGATCTTAACCAAAAAAAAAGTGCTCCACCAAGGCCCTCTCCTACTGAATTTACTTTGCTTGGACTCGGGACAATTTTGTGTGAGTGATTTAACTTTGTAAAAGCAAGGTGACACCAATACTTGGAGCTGTTGTTTTCTCCAGTGTATTTTGTTATGCCTTGAAATCCTGCTTCTGAACATCTCCCTCCTCCACAAGCATTTCCCCTCCTATTAAAAGCTCTCATCCATTCTCTCTGACACCTTCCCAGTACATGGTGATCTCTCTCTCTCTCTCTCTCTCTCTCTCTGTCTGTCTCTCATTCTCTGTCTCTGTCTCTCTGTCTCTCTCACACATTGTCCATATCACTCACTGGCACTTAATCACAGGCAGTCTTGGATTGTTATTTTGAATTGCTATTTAAATCACACTGATATTTGACATTTCATGTCCTTCTACCTTATTTTCTCAACAACAGTGTAAGAACCTAAAGGACAGAAACTACTTCATCCATTTTTTTTAATTTCCCACAAAGTGTCCTGACCATGGCAGGTGGCTAATAAATATCTGTTGGCTGATTAATAATTCTTGCTACTTATCTTGACTTTTAAGTCCTGGGTTGTGCTCCAAACACAATATTCTCTTTCCTCAAGTAGGGGCCAAGAGCAAAAAGTTCCCTTATCAACAACTCACCAGCAGAGATCAGAAGTGGTAGCCATATGACATCATGGCTCCAGTAGTGTTATAGGGAGCATGTCAGGACTAAAGCAGAACAATTTTATAATTATGTGTTCCTTCCTGACTGTTCTATGGAGTTGAAAGTGTTAGAGAAACCTAAGGACAAATTCATTCTATAAAACCACTGAAGGGCTATGAGTCACTGAACACATCTAATTATTGATTAGTTTGTATTCTATCACTGATCCCAATACATCACTGACTAACTCCATTATTGTCCTAAATACATCACTGCCTCTACTCCCACACAGCCCCGATCTACCACTTCTCCCTATTTCACCATTGTCCTAACTCCATCACTGCCCCTACTCCATCACTGATCCCAATATATCACTGGTCCTACTCCATTACTGCCCCACTCAGTTGCTATTCTAACACTATCAATATTCCAACTCTATCACTATCCTTCAATGTATGAATGCATTATTTCACATAAAACTTGTTGTCTTCGTGTACTCCTAGGTGACAAAGACTGTGCCTACCAACAAATGTATATAATATAGAAAAATGCAGGTCTAAATTCCTACACATAAAACAATATACTATTAGAGCTAGAAAGAATCTTAATGCTCATCTAATCCAACCTACTTATTTTACACATAAGGAAAGTCAGGCCCAGAGAGATTAAATATCAAATGCCTTAGATACTAGCCTTAGAAGCAGCTCAATTAACAAAAATACAATACAAAGACAATATCTTGCATCTATCTCCTCATCCAGACTCACGTATCCCACACATTCATTCAGTGGCTCGTCATCTCTCACCTATACAACAGTAATGTCTTCCTATTTTTTCTCCCTACTTCCAATCTTTCCTCCTCCAACTAGTCCTTATATCTGCCAAAACAATCACCCCAAGGCACAAGTCTTATGATGTCAAACTTCTGGCTTAAAAAACCTTCAGGAGCTTACTGTTGACTATAGGGTAAACTACAAATGTCTTGGTCTGGCATTTTAAGACTTTCCAATCTGGCTCTCATCAGGCCTTTCAGCCTTACTGCTAACTCAATACTCCATCTCCTGCTTCAATTCATTCACACAGGCAATCCCCAATGCCAGGAACACACTTGCTATGCATGTCTTACCTTTGGCTCAGAATGTTTGTCTTCCTTCAAGACTCAACTCAGTTGTTATCTCTTCTATAAAGTCTTCTCTGATCCTCCAGTGACTAGAGTTCTCTGCTTCCTCAATTTTCCTTTTGTTGTACAGTGTTTCATGTGTATATCTTGTATTCTTACACACACAACACAATATAAACTCTTTTTTTATTTTTGTCATTTTATCCCTTGCACCTATTACACTGCCAAGAATGTATTATTAAATTGAATGACTTGAAAACAAAAACATATACTTTTAATACTTATCAAAATAATAAGAATTCATCATCAGGCCTTCATTTTTAATCCTAATTGAATTTTATTTCATACATCTCAATCCACTAGCCTCAGAGATAGCATCACAAATACTCCTTGTACCCCATTGCCATTTCCAGACTAATCTTTCTACCACTATCACTCAGCAACTTCTCCTGCTGTGAAGTTCATTCTATACAAATTTATGACCCAGTAAAAAAAAAAGTCAAACTGTAATATTTTTAAGCAAACCAATAGGAAAATGCCATGTCCTTGAGCTGATTACTATTTTTATTATGTTATGGTCTATAAAGAATGCATTTACTTTCCCTACCTTTTAAATATTTATTTGCAATCTCTCTGTGCTCTCATACATGGCCAATTTTTTTAAAGTTCCATATGGTGCTGAGAAATACGTATATTTATTAGCAGTCCCATTTAGAAGATTCCACATGTCTTTAAGTTCTACTTTCCATAGCTATTTGGTCAGTTCCATATTTTCCCCCAATTACAATGTTTCTATTAGATTTTTTTTCTAATATAGAGAGGAACATTAAAATCTCCCTATCACTATTGTACAAATGCTTATGTCTCCTTGAAATCTAGTTGCCTTTTCCCTTGTGAATTTACGTGCTGAGGAATTTGGAACATATAAATTTAATATTGTTATTGGTTTGTTGTTTACAGTTTCTTTCAGCATAACCTTGTTTATCTCATTTTATGTTGTGAATGTTTGTTTTTGCACTACACTTTCCATCAGCTGCTTTGTTTGGTTTTGACTCTACAAATCATCCTGCCCCTGTGCTAAGTATCTGTCTATCTTCTGGCAGCTCTCCCTACCTCCAACTCCCTGCTTTTCAACTTTTTTTGTGTATTATTTTCCTCCATCACATTACAAGCTCCTTGAGGGCAGGGATGGTCTTTCTTTGTCTTATTTGTATCCCCAGTCCTTAGCACCATGCTTAGAACATACTAGGCTCTTAATAAATATTTGTTTACACTTCAATTTGACTTCTACTTCCATTATTGTCTTCTGTACTTTTTTTTAGAAAGAAATCTCTTAATGACTCCTCTTGTGGTTGTTGTTGTTAACCCCATAATTCTCTTTCCCTTTTGAGGTTTTTTTCCCTCTTTTTTCCTGGGGCATTTTACTTTATTACCAGTGCCTTCTTTGTTGCTATGTTTGTTTACCTATCTTGTTTCTGTCATCTGTGGCATATAATCTGATTTTCTATGTAAGGATTTCTTTCAAATACCTGTTTTAAATGAATGTTAATTTTTTTTAAATTTATAGTTAGGCTTGGGTTTTCAGAATATGCCAAGTTGGGGGTGATTCTTGAACTCCTTTGTGGTACATAATTCCATTCCCTCCTTTGGCTTCCAGGCATAGAATAGTATTCTATTATTCTACATCCTTTCCTTAACATTTGAAGGTCTTTCTACTGGTCACTTACAAAATTTGTCATTGGAATTGTAAAATATAACCATTGTATGCCTTGAAATCTGCACTATAGTTGTGTTTTTTTTTCTTCTTCTGGAGGTGAGCTAAGGCTTTTTTCAATTGGTAATTTGTTTTCTGTGTTAAAAAGTTCTGGGAAACTTCGCTATATAATTCCTTAAATTGTGGTGCTTAGGTTTGATGTGTTCTTCTGGGAGATGTACAGTCCTCAAGCTGTTTCTATGCATTCTGTTTTCAAGATAAATATATTTTGTTTATATGGAAATCAGGCTTTCTTTTATCATTATTTTTGCTTCACTCCTTACAGTCTCTTTTCCTAAGTTGTCATCTGTGTCACATCCACTAATGGTGGTGGTACCCTGACGCTCTGTTCTTGAATTTCCTCTTAGTCAGGCAATAAGCATTTATTAATCCCTTACTATATGCCAAACTCTGTGCTAAGTGCTGGGGAGACAAAGAAAAACAAAAAGACACTCCCTACACTCAAGAAGCTCAGTCAAAGGGGGGAGAAAACATGAACATAACCATGTGCTAACAAGATATGGGAAGAATAAATTGGAGCTAATCACAGAGGGAAATTATTAGCATTAATGAGGACTGGGAAAATCTTATAGAAAGTGGGATTTTAGGTACAGCTTGAAGGATGGCAGAAAAGTAAAGAGATGGAGATGAAGAAAGAGAGAATTCCAGGTATGGAAGACAGCCAGTAAAAATGCCCAGAGTCTGAAGATGGACTAGCTTTTGGGAAAAAAAAAAAACAGAAGGGAGGCAAGTGTCACTGGATAACAGAGTAAATGTCAGGGTATATATAAGGTACAAGAAGATTGGAGGTAGAAAAGAGTCAGGTTATGAAGGACTTTCAAAACCAAATAAAAGATTTTATATTTTATCCTGGAGATGAGAGAGTCACTTGAGTTAATTGAATAGGGACGTGACATTATCAGATCTGTGCTTTAGGAAATTTAATCTGACCTCCAAGTGGAAAGTAGACTGGACTGTGGAGAGACTTGTGGCATGGGGACAACCAGAAGGCTATTGCAACAGTCCAGACGAGAGGATGAAAGCCAAAATGGGAGTAGTGGCAATATCAGAAGAGAGAAGGGGATATGTGTGTGTGTGTGTGTGTGTGTGTGTGTGTATGTGTGTGTGTATGTGCGTGTGTGTGTATATATATATATATGTGTGTGTGTGTGTGTGTGTGCGCGTGTGTGTGTATGTGTATCTATGTATACATATGAGAAATGTTACAGAGGTAGCATTGACAGGACTTGGCAATTGATTGGATGTGGGCGGGGGGGTTGAGAGAAAGGGAGGAGCTGAGGATGACATCTAGGTTGTGAGCCAAGGGAAATAGGTTGCTGCCCTTGAAAAAAATAGGAAAGATAATGAATTCAGTTTGGACATGCCTAGTTTAAGATGTCTACAGGAAATCTTGTTCTAGTTGTCTAAGAGCCAGTTGGAGATATAAGACTATAGGACAGAAGAGAGGTTAAGCCTGGATAAACAAATCTGAAAATCATCTGCACAGATGATGACTCAATCCATGGGAACTGATCAAATCACCAACTGAAGTAATTGAGGAAAAAGAAAAGAGCTAGCTTAAGACGGAGCCCTGTGGTATAAAATTTAGCGAGCATGATCTGAATGAAAATTCAACAGAATTGACTGAGAAGGAGTGAGGTAGACAGGTATCAGGAGAACCAGAAGAGAGAAATGTCATGAAAACTTAAGATGATAAAAAGATTTAAAAGCTGCAGAGAATTCAAGAAGGATAAGGATTAGTGACCAGATAGCTTCTATGGGTTCAATTATCTCTATGCAGATGTCTCTCAGATCTATAAATCCAGATCTACCTAGTGTCTCTCCTGAGGCCTAGTTCCCTAACACAAAGTACTTATTGTATATTCTATAATCTCAATCATAAGACATCTCAAACTCAGCATGTCTAAAGCTAAGCTCATCTTTTCCCTTGAAGAGACCTCTCTTCGGAATTTCCTTATCTGGAACTTTTCTATTATATTGAGAGCATTACCATCCAACTCACCAAGTTTGCATCTTCAGGTCCATCTTTGACTTTCTACTCTTATTTACCCCATATATCCACAGTTGACAAACCTTGTTGTCTCTGTATCCACAACATGTCGTGCATGTTTCTTCTCTACAAACAGAGCTACCATCCTAGTTCAAGCTCTCATCACCCATCAATGTAATAGCCTGATAGTCTAGGCAAAAATTGCCTAGGCTTAAAATGGGCTCTTATTTGGTCTCTCTACCTCAAACTTTTCTCTAGTCTAATCCATCCTCTACTTAGCCACCAAGATGATTTTTCTAAAATGTAGGTCTGACCATGCCAGCCCTTACTTAGTAAATTCCAGTGGTTCCCTATTGCCTCTAGAATAAGATATAAACTCTACTTTCCATTTAAAACTTGGAGCCAGCTCCATGGGGGTTTCCACCAGCCACAGGGTTCATCAGCTGGCCTTCCTGCTGTCAAGGGCACCACCATCCTCCCAATCACCCAGAACTTTACTGAGGAAGAAGCAACCCATTATAGTTTGGGACTGTGCTAATTGTTATGAAGTTTTTTTCCCTTAAAATTAAGCCTAATTTTTCTTCTTTGCAACTTCTATTTACAGGTTCAGGGATTTATAGGTAGACGAGATATCAAAAGTCAGTTCATTCAATACCCTTGTTTTTCAGGTCAGAAAACGGAGGCCCAGTTCTTCCTTCTATATCCAAACAGAACAAGTTTACTTCCTCTTCTATGTTACAGCCCTTCAAATATTCTGTAACAGGTATTATCCTCTGTCTAAGTCTTAGCCAGGCTTAACATCCCCAGTTCCTTGGACTGATCATTATATGACATGATCTTCTAAAGTTATGGCACCTAGACCTGAACATAATACTGTGGTTATGGTATGACTTGGGAATAGTACTCTAGATGAATGCAGAAATATTATATCTCTAATCCTATACATCAGTAGTGTCAAAGACACAGCTGACTTGCAATACTCCCAAGTACAGATTAAAACATAGTTGGGACATATTTAATAAAACAAAAATATAATAAAACATAGTTAATATTATATTTTAAAACTAAGCCAATATGTTTATTATACAAAGATCTCTTTGTACAAATTAGTACCCACATTTCTATTTGATTTTGACACTACTCCTATACACTGTGCTTCTCTTAATGTAGCCTAGGATTCCATTAGGGATTTTGTTTTGTTTTGTTTTGGTTTTTTTGACTACTACATTATACTGTGGATACTAAACTTGCCCATGAGCTTGCAGTCCACTAAGGCTCCCAGGATTTTTTCAGAGGAACTACTATCTAACCAAAACTCCCCTATCTTGCACTTATGAAGTTAATTTTTCAACCTAAATGTAAGACTTTCTATTTATCCCTATAAAATTTAATTTCATTCAATTTAGCCCAATGTTTTTATTATAATCTTTTTGGATCCTGACTCCATCATTCATCATGTTAGTTATCCCTGTAACTCTCTGAGCTTTGTGTCATCTCCAAATTGGAGAATTATGCTATCAATGCTTTATCTAAATCACTGGAAACAATGCAAAACAATACAAGGTAAAGCACAGATTGTAAGAGCAGTCCCCTAGAGAACTCCTTCCAGCATGGCATTGGATGATTAAGGACTATTGTTTATGTCTGACTTAATCTTATCCACCCAACTCCACTATTGCCTAAACAATATCTTCATATCTATTTCCCAAGACCAGTATGAGAAACTTCATCAAATATTCTGCCAACTCCCTCTTCACAACACTGATCTATACAGTTCTAAAAAAACTAGCTACAAAAATAAAACAAGAGAACAAAATTAAAGGTATAAATATTTGCAAAGTAGAGTCAGATGGCATGATGACATGATCATATATTCAAAAAATTACAGAGAATCAGGAAAGAAATTGAAATGACTAATAGCTTCAGTAAGGTAGCAGGAGAAAAAACTAAATTCACAAAAATAAACCATCAGTTCTATATAGTAATCTTAGAACCTGAGAAGAAACACAAAGAGGAACTATATTCAAAATAATCACAAAATGCATGAATTGTTCAGAATTTAACTCACCAAGACACACACAAGATTCACATAGAAAGAACTATAACACACTTTTCAGAAAAGGGAGATAAAATAATTGGAAAGTCATTCACTGCTCATTGTTGGGCTATACTAATATAATGAAAATTATGATGTTACCTAATTTAATGTATGGATTTAGCACTTTATGCATGAAATTACCAATGGGATAGCTTGCTGAACTGGACAAAACAATAATAAAATCTTTTTTTTGAATAACAAAAAGTTTAAACTAGAAAGACTATGGAACTCTAATCAAGGTGAAAAATAATTTTAGAATGCTGATATTGAAGCATGCCAATGATTTCTCAGCAGGGAGGTGATTGATCAGAGGTACAGAACACTTTTAGACATGTGGAGTGGTTTTACATGATATTAAGTAGTGATAGAGTTGCAATACTTTTTAAAAGAAGACAAAAATAGTATCAATAAAAATTAAAATTTACAAATGACAACAAAAATTCAGAAATAAATATAACCAGAGTAATTTCATTACTACATATAAATTTAATGTTTTAAAACAAAGCATATAAAACAGAAGATCACAGCTTCATGTGCAATCTTTTTTGCTCAATATATGCTGAAATATTAAGGGTTATTGATAATTGGTAAGAAAAGTATTTGTAAAGGACTCAAGGGAGAAAAATGAGAAAAGGTACTAATTAAGAATATACAATTTCACCAGAATTCAATGTATATTTTAAAGTGCTAGTTATAAAAATCCATTTGATGTTGGTTAAAAAATGAAAAAATATATTAGTAAAATCAATTAGGTAAGCAAGAAAACAAAGCAATCAAAACCAGTAATCTAGTGTTTGATAAAGCTACAAACAAATTACTGGAGAAAAACCCCTTTTTTCCTAAGAATTGCTAAGAAATTGGGAAGCAGTTTGATAGAAATTGAGCTTAGATCAATGACTTATACCATATACCAAAGTGAGTAACTGACCTGAATATAAAAGATGACATCATAAACATTTAGATAGGGATAAGATAAGGCCTTTCAAAACTGTAGTGAGGGGGAAAATTCTTAATTAATCAAGGGATAAAGTAAATCATAAAAGATACAATAGGTTATTTTTATCTACCTAAAATTTTCAAAAATCACATGAATAAAACTAATAGAGAATTCAAAGAGAAATTGTAACATGGGGAAATATTTGCAACAAAAACCTAAGATGTATAATAAAGAATTGATTGACACAAAGATATTATACCAAGTGCCAGTCCCCTAATAGATATATGAACAAACAACATGGGAAAACAGTTTCTAAATGAATTGTAAACTACAAATGACCATATGAAAACTTGTTCCAAATAATTAATCATAAGAGAAAAAAAGGAAATGGAGATTTTGCTTTATACCATTAAACGATGGGAAGACAGAAACACTTTTGATGGAGCTCTGAATTGGTTCAAGTATTCTAGCAATGCATTTGGATGTATGTTAGCAAAATGACTAAATTGTCTATATTCAGGAATCCAGCAAAACAATTTCTGGATTACAAAAAAGGAAGTTTAAAAAAAATCCAATATACTAAAACATTCATAAGGGAACTCTTTGTGATAGCAAAGAAATGGAAAACATGTGGCTTAAAATTAACTGGGAAAGGTTGAAAAAATATGTCTGTGTAGATTGGATTAGTATTGCGTAGTAAGAAATTAAAAATATGAAGGACAGAGAATTAATGCAGAGTGAAATAAGCAGAACTTGGGGCAGGAAGGTAGTGCAGTGGATAGAGCACTGACCCTGGAGTTAGGAGGACCTGAGTTTAAATCTGGCCTCAGACACTGACACTTACCAACTGTGTGACCCTGGGCAAATCACTTAACCCTGATTGCCTCACAAAAAAGAAAAAGAAAAGAAAACAAAGTAAGCAGAACCAAAGGAATAATATTCACAACTACAATAAGGCAACTGGAAATCTCAGCAAAAGAAATTCATCCTGTGAGGGTTGAAAAGCAAGTGAAGAATCAGAAAAAAACAGATAATGAAACATACATGCCCTCCCATAGGAAAGAGAAATGAGGCTATTAAGTGGTATAATGAATAGACTCCTGGGCCAAGAGTCAGAAAGACCTGAATTCAAATTCTATTTCAGGCACTTACTACCTGTGTGACTCTGGGTAAGTCTCTGCCTCAGTTTCTTCAACTCTAAAATGAGGCTAATTACAGCACCTACCTAACAGGGTTGTTGTGAGGATCATATGAGATCATATTTGTATAATGCTTAGAACAGCTCCTGACACACAGTAGGTGCTAAGTAAATGGTTGTGCCCTTCTGTATACATTGTTAGGTACAGTTATTATATGTGGTGATTTGTCAGCCTCTTATTTGACATTTAAAGTTCTGTACAATTTGGGCCCATCTTGTCTTCCCAGCCTTATTTTACATTATTCCCATTCACACACTCTATATGGTCCAGCCAAACTGACCCTCTTGCTTTTTCTCACTCATAACATTCTATTTCTGATCTCTTTTGCCTTTGCCCTTGCTGGCACACATACTTGAAATGCCCTCTCTCCTCATCTCTGCCTTCTGGAATGTCTGGGGTTATCTATCCAAGGTAACTGATAAATGGTTCATCGATCACATCTGGAAAGTTTTCCAGCATCCATAGATGTAGTTTGTCTGAGATAACAAGTGACTTGTATATATCAAGGTCAGCTAAGTGTTTCCTAATTATCTCCTTACTCATCTCAAATATCATGTACCTATTAGCTATTTTTGTTCTGTCCTTTCTAGTTTGAAGATCATTCTCCTTGGCAGAGACTGTGGAAACAAAACAGGAACTAAACAGTTCCACCTTCTGTCTGTCATCCATGATCATTGTTCACAAGCCCTGTCCCTTCCTTTTGAATTAGCAAGTATTTATTAAGCATCTATTACATGCCAGGAAATGTAGGAGGTGCTCAAGATATGAAGACAAAACCAAAACTGTTCTAACGGTGTTTACTTTCTTCTGGGAGTGGTGCTATAACATGGCTACAGAGGGAGAGGGAGAAGGAGAGAATATTATCTCCCTATCTCCTATTTCTTCTTTGATGCTTTTCTCCAAATCAAAGCAGCTTTTTTTTTTCTAATAAACTACTGTATATCTTGATTTTTCTCACCAACCTCAGCTCTTTCTTTGGTTTAGTACTTCTGCTAGCTACATTTGTAATATCTTATCATACTTTTGTATTCATCCCGAGTGTTACCTTTCTTTCATCAACTACATCAGTCAATCATCAACGATGTAGTAAGTATGTGCTATGTGCCAGGTACTGAATTAGGACCTGGGGATAGAAAGAGGAAAATGAGATAGTCTTTGTTCTTAAGGAAATTACAATCCCATCGAGGAATTTCAAAATCTAAGCTGGTTGGTGCATTCACTCTGTCTCTTCAGACAATTCTCCATATTCTTCCTCAATGACATTTTTTTTCTTTTGGAGTCTTCAGAATTTCATTTTAAAAATTTCTTACCATAGCTAACTTCCCCTACAGAGTTTTCATCCAGGAGAGCCTACCAATTTTTTCTCAGAACCTTTTGTTTTTTTTGCTGTTGAGAATAAGATCCAATATAGAAGCTATCTTAATTGGTTCCTTCAGCTTTTAGAAGATCAAATGATCATTAAGACAAGCAAAGAAGTTAGCTCTTCTGTTTTAGACAGAGAGGAAGCTCCAACATATACCTAGATATCTGAAATCCTCCATTGCTACTACATCTTGTTTCTGTACCAGACATGATCAATTTGCCACATTACTTATCTATCTCTTCTTTTGATCCAACCAGTATGAAATTAGTTCTGTATTGATTTACTTACATAAAGGACTCAAAGTTTCACCATCATGGTGACCTTCATGCATTGAATCTCTTTCAACAAATTAACCAGTATTTATTAAGGCTACTATATGAATCCATTTTCCTAGCCCTAACAAACAAAGTACTTAGTCATCAGAAAGGATATTCAATCTTGGTCTCACCATCAACCAATCTTTCCCAACATGATAAATTTCTACCAATATCAGGCTATTTCAGGGCAAGTCAACCAGAGAAATGGTTCATAGCCATTCACAATAACTTCTCACTGTTCTTGATGGGACCAAATGACCAAAAGGAGTTTATTCTATGCCTATCATTAAGTTTATGATAGATATTTCAAACTGTTAACTCTTGAATTCCTTGAACCTGTAAAATTCTCTTTCACAAGATAGAAAAGTTATCTTTAGAGTACCAATAGACAGTGCTTAGAAAGACAGCAATTAGGGAAAAGCCCATCCTACTTCTTTCTTGTAGTCTCCCTATCTTATTGCCTTTTGACATACTATCCTCAAAGAGTAACCTTTTTATGTCATTTTCCCTCATAAAATCATACCATCCTATTTTGCCACCCAACTCATATATAGCATGTTGGATAAAACATCTGTGGCAGATTTATGGAAGGATATGAACTAGGCTTCATAAAGCAGAGAGAAACTATTACTTTAGTTATACACCAAGGTGGTAATCTATCTTCTAACCATACTGCTCAGGCAACTACCAGTCCTCACACCTATCAGGCCTATCTGCTGGGTGCAGACTACTCCCTTCCCCTCCCAAGACTCTATGCACCAAAATTTCCTCTGAGAAGGAATCTTCTACTTTTCTCTCCTATAATGATGTTTCCCTGGGAAAATCTGGAGACAGAAGAATACTGGTTGAATATGGCTCCTGCCTAGTCTGGAGTAACTATAATACAACCCCAAAGGTAGCATTCTATCACAACAAATTCTTAAGACATGCATTCATGGGAACAAAGTTGCTGGGAATCCTTGCCCCACCTGGCAGGATCCATGTGGACTTTAGAAATGGGAAGCTATTGAAGCAACTTTTCTGTCCTCACACAGGTGTCAACTTCTAGGCCCTACACAAAGGCATTTGTATGAAGCAGCATAAGAAGCTGACAGATGCCATCCTGAAGGCCAGAGACCAGGGTTTTCTTCATGACCAATTCCCACTTATATAGCCATAGGACACTGATTTCAGCAACTCCCATGGGACTGTGAGCTATACCCCTAATGGCTCTCCCCTAGCTTCAGGTTCTAGTATTCATGGTACACTTGGCAGCAGCCATCTGACAGAGATATGTATTAGACCCAACTTAGGAAGAAGGAGATTCATCCTAAAGTCAATGCAGTTGTTTTTGGAGTTATACACGGTATATGAAGGAGAAAGAGACACCAAAGTTATGAGGGAAAAAATCTCAGATCTTAATGCAAACAAACAAGATAATGGAGAGAAAATCACTGACTACTTATCTATATGCCTACTCTCTTATCTATGCATGAATCAAGGGCATCCTTAATGAGGGTAATAGGGAAAAAGTAGACCTTCATAGATGATAATTAACAACAGGTTACATCCTGATAGCTAGGTGGTACAGTGGATAGAGTGCTGGGTCAGGAGTCAGAAAGACTCATGTTTTGTCAGTTCAAATCTGGCCTCAGACACTTACTAGTTGTGTGATGCTAGCAAGTCACTTAACCCCATTGGCTTCAGTTTCCTCATCTATAAAATGAGCTGGAGAAGGAAATGGCAAACTACTCCAGTATCTTTGTCAAGAAAATCCTAACTGGGGTAATGAAGAGTCAGAAATGACTGAACAAAAAAATCTTTACCATTTTTGGTTGACTGAAATATGTAGAGAATATAAGATCTTATTGTACTTATTTTTTATTACAAAAACCATCTGACTCAGCAAAGTACTTTTTTCAACAAAGTGTTCCCTATCCATACATGAAAATTGTTCAAGATTCCTTGAAAGATTTAATAGCAAAAATAACACTATTTGATGATTATAAGCAACAGGAAAAGCATAAACCAAGAAGATGTCGGTTTGCCAAAGGTGTTTGCCACTATGATAAAGGGATTCAGCACAGAGTTCATGTTGAAAAAGAATTCTCCATGGATAATGAATGTAGTCTTCTAAATCCCTCTGTTTGCAGGTGACATTATACTGATTGTGTTAAGCCCTGAAACATTGGGCATCTCCTGAAAGAGATCTGTAATTACTCAAAGCATTTAGCCTGACTATGTATTCTGTAAAAGCCAAGAATGCCTATTGCCCAGATTGTAACATGCATTTGGATAGATAACCTATAGAGTTTGTCTATTAGTATGTATGTTTGGGGAAAACAGTACAAATGGATGACAAATTAACATCCAATTTCAACAAGAGGAGGAAAGAAGCCTGGATTACCTTTGGGAAGTTTTGATACTTTTTTAAAAAGCTACTTTCTCTTGAAAGCAAGGCTTTCCATTTTTAATGCCAACATTCTACTTTAGGTTGCTATATGGCAGAAAAAAAACATTGACTACATTTCAAAAAAAATTGAATATTAATATTTCATGGAGACCAATGGAAAGGCATGTGGTGGACATGAGCAGGTTGCAACCTATAACCAAAAAGGAACTCTTAAAAATAGGATTAAAAGGTGTCATCAAGGAATTTTGTGATAGGAAAAGAAGATAGACTAGTCATATGGAGAGGGTAAGAGATGATGGATGGACAGCCTCTCCTAATAACCACAAAATATCATGAGAACTTGAGGGAGACTTCCATTATACCGATTGAATCCTCTATGGTGAACTTATGGGAAGACATAGGTAAGAGTGACTCAGTATATTTGGACAGATTGAAATCTGTCTCAGTAGAGAGAACTTACAAAATGATGAGATGAAAGATCCATTTGAATCTTGAGTATGGACAAAAGTTGACCGGGATGAGAAATCATCACAGATGGATCAAGATTTAAAAGAATAGTAGTACCCACATCAACGAAGTCATTGGTCTGTTGAAAAGTTGAAATCTCTCTGAAAGCACTGGAAATCAATGAAATCTTCTGGTTCCCCAAGGTATACAATTAATTGGGTCCATGAAAAATTATGCAGAAAGATATGCAATTAAGTGGATACTATACTTTTGGGTCTTCAATTGTGTTTCTAAGTAGAAATGTATTAAGAAGTCCTAGAAAGGCTCTATCCACTTGAACATCACTAGTTTCTAAGGGTTTAGCCCACCTAACTCCCACATTTTCTCATTCTTCTAATCCTCTGTAAAAGAGGTGCAATGAAGCTAGAAATAATTTCACTCCAGATAGAATTCAATTATGGACTGAAATATGTGGTTGAAAATTCTGCTCATTTAAATTTAAGTATTTTTAAGTAGCAATAAATAAGGGGTTTTGTAGCTGTTCAACACAACTGATTCAAAACAGCAGAGAACTACTTCAGGGGTAACAGATTAGTAAAGTGTTGTGAAGTGTTGTGCAGCAATACAATTAGCAAAGGTAGATATCAGGGTAGTCAAATGTATTTCTAACACTCTAATTACAAAATCAGCAACTTTCTCTTGAAATATTTCAGGGCTTTCCATGATACCCTTGTCTTAATATAGTGAGAAAGGTAGGACAATTTTTTTTTTTACAAAGGCAAGATGAGGTTATGTGATTTGCCCAGGATCATACGCTCACGTGCGCGCGCTCACACACACACACACACACACACACACACACACGTATGTATATGTATTTATGTATGTATACGTATATATCAGAGTCTGACTACTATAAAAGGAGCTTGATCCTTTATTTGATTAGAGCTAAATTGAAGAGCTAATTGAAGAGCTAGAAAGGTTAGCAAAAATTGCAAAGAAAACTGGTTCTTATTATTTTATTTGTTCAAATCCACATTAGATAACAAAAATGTCTCCACCCAGACTTTGTTTAATACTTTGCCAAAATCTAAGTAAACTGTCTACAACATTCTGATGACCTGCAAGATCTGGTAATACTGTCAAAAAGGAAGTGAAGTGAGTCTGACATGACCTATTCTTGATTTAGCCATGTTGGCCCTTTGAGATCACTTCTTTCTTTTCTAGATATTTTCTATTACCATTTAAAAATAGCATTTACAATCTGTCCAAGAATCAGTCAAGCTTACTAGCCCACAATTTACAGACCCCATTTTCTTCACCTTTTTTTTTTAAATCAAGAGAAGACTTTGTCTTCTGCAATGCTGCAACAATTCTCTAATCCTTCATGATCTTTCAAAGATCCCTGATTGTGGCTCAGCAACTAAATTAGCCATTTATTTCAGCGTCCTCAGAAGGACTAGGAGGAAGAGAAATTTCCTTTGTTTGTTCTCCCAACCCTCAGATCAATGCTTTCTTCTTCTGATAAATTGAGAGGATTGGACACCCTTCATCATCACTGACCTCATATTCTATATGCACCATTCTCACTCTCCAGGTCTCTACTCATTATCACTTTTGGGATGCTAACTGATAACTAGGATATTAGTTGACAACAAACTTAAGTTTTGACTCCTCCCCACTTGGCGAATTTGCATTTTATAGGATGATGCAGATTGGTTAGATAAGGCCCCTATCTTCCCCACAAGAGGAAGGAGGAAAGATATTTAAACAGAATCAGCCAGGATGATTGATTTGTTGGTGCATCCCCTGACGCCAAAGGAGTTCTTGCAGTTCCATTTTTTTTTCTTAGACAGCTTATGATTCCAAAGTGAGTAGGTTCTACTTATCCTAGATTGATTCATTTCTAAAAGGTTCTAGCTCCCTTTGTCTTAGTATAAAACCCACACAAACCATATCACTTAGAATTGATGTCCAGTACTGGATAGAATCAATTTCTGAGACTGTCATCATGTGTTCCCTTTATTTCTTAGAACAGTATTGAAATTCAGATTTGGTAGTGAGGAATAAATAAATATATCTTTGTATCCTTTTGGGGAAGTGATTATTACTTCACACTATGGTTGTTTTTCTGTCCTTGAAATCCAAAAGTGGAAAAGGGTACAAGGATATTTTTGAACCCAAACAAATTGAACTTTAATGGAAGGATGAATGATGGAAAGGTTGATTGTTTGGGATAGGCCTACATAGCTCCCTCTCAAATTATACACTATATCCATTAATTGGAACATAAATTCCTTAGAGCTACCTTCTAGTATAGGGCTGGTAGAAGGATCTTGAGCTAAGAATCAATCAATTATCATTATTGTATGACTCTTTGATGGTTTCAAGCACTTTCTATGCATTATTTCATTTGTTCCTCATAAGAAGCCTAGGAGATAGGTACTACAGGCTTAATTAACCTCATTTCATAGATGAAGAACAGAGTCTTAGAGAAGTTAAGCAAATTGTCCATAAACATATTGTCAGAATAGGGATTTGATCCCAGTTTTATCTTGACTTTAAGTCCAGGATTCTTTCCTTTCTATTAATAAAAAGATAATTATGGTATCATTGCATTGAACTTCCTATCTTTCCTTGGCTACCACTCCACTCCACCTTGAAACACTGCCACTCACCCCCCACCCCCACTATGAACATTAGCAAATCATTTAAGGTTTCCATGATATTGTCCTTTCCTGGTTTCCCTCCTACCTAGCTTAGTTATTGTTTTCGGTCTCCTTCATTGGTTCTCCATTCGTGTCACATCCAAGGCTCTGTCTTGGCCCTCTTCTCTTTTTTCAAATACTATCTCACTCAGTGAGTTCATCAAATTCTATTAGATTCAATGATCATCTCTAAGCAGATGATTCCCACATCTGTTAACCCCTCTGCTTAGCTAATGTTGCATCACCAATTTTCTTTGGGACATCTCAAGACACATCAGACTCAACATACCCTAAACAGAATTAATTCTTTCTTCTTCCCTTTTCACAACTACTCTGTTACTGTCAAAGGTACTACCATCCTGCCAGTCATCCAAGCTCAAAACCTAGGTGTTATTATCAAATTCTCATTCTCGCCTACCCTATATATGTAACTCTTGTCACAACTCATCTTTCCTACCTTCACCTCTCTTTCTTTCACTCATACAGCCACCACCTTATTTCAGGGTCTCATCACCTCTTGGCTTTCTAATTGGTCTCCCTGCCTCAAGTCTGTCTTTACTCCAGTGCATCCTCCACTCAGTCTTCAAAGTGATTTTTCCTAAAGCCTATATCTGATCATGTTACCCTCTCCGTGTACCACATGTTAAAATTCAGTGGTTCCCTATTACCTCTATGTTCAAATGTAAAGTTTTCTTTTTGAACAACCTGATCCTTTCCTACCTGTTCAGTCTTTTTATATTTTTTGTTATTTATTTGTTTGTTTTTAGTTTTCAGCATTCACTTTTATAAGATTTTGAGTTTTAAATGTTTTCCTCTTCCTCTCCTCCCCCCTTCCCAAGATGGCATGAAATCTGATATAGGCTATACATGTATACTCATATTAAACATATTTCTGTATTAGTCATGTTGTAAAAGAAGGATCCGAACAAAAGGGAAAAACCATGAGAAAGAAAAACAAAGAGAAAATAGTATGCTTGGATTCAGACTCCATAGTTCTTTCTCTGGATGTGGATAGCATTTTACAACATGAATCTTTTGGAATTATCTTAGATTGTTGCATTGCTGAGAAGAGCTAAGTCAATCAAAGTTTGTCATCGCACAATGTGGCTGTTACTGTGTACAATGTTCTCTTGGTTCTACTCACTTCACTCAGCATCAGTTCATGTAAGTCTTTCTAGGTTTTTCTAAAATCTCCTGCTCAGCATTTCTTATGGAACAATAGCATTACATTTCGTTCATATACCACAACATGTTCAGGCATTCCCCAATTGATGGGCATCCCTTCAACTTCCAATTCTTTGCTACCACATGAAGAGTTGCTATAAATATTTTTGTACATGTGGGTCCTTTTCCTTTTTTATGATCTCTTCAGAATAGAGGTATTGCTGGATCAGAGGGTATGTACAGTGTTATAGCCCTTTGGGCATAGTACCAAATTGCTCTTCACAACTCCACCAACAATGCATTAGTGTTCCAATTTTCACACATCTTCTCCAACATTTATCATTTTCATGTTTTGTCAAGTTAGCCATTCTGATAGGTGTGATGTGGTACCTCAGAGTTGTTTTAATTTGTATTTCTCTAATCAATAGAGATTTAGAGCATTTTTTTTCATATGACTATAGATAGCTTTAATTTCTTTAAAGATCAAAGGAGATAATATTTATAAAAAGCACTTAGTATAGTGCTTGGCACATAGTAGGCACAATATAAATGCTTATCCAGGATGCTCCCTCTCCTCCCCTTCCCCTCCTTTGGCTTCCTTCAAAACTAAATTCCACCTTTTGCAGGAAACCTTTCCCAGTTTCCCCAGACACTAATACCTTCCCCTCTGAGATCCCTTTCCACTTGTACCTAGTTAATCATATGTTGGTTGTAAACTCCTCAAGAGCAACGGCTGCTTTTGACCTTTTTTTGTATCCCCCATAATTAGTATAGTGCCTGGCACATAGCAGGCACTTAATAAATACTAGTTTTTTTATTATGTAATTATTTTTATTATTCATTATATATAATTATATCTCATATAAGATATAATTATTATATATAATCATTTTATATTATATTATGTAATTATTTTTATTATTCATTACTAGAAGTATTATAACAAATTCTCATTGATTAACTAGAGGGTCCTCACTTTATTCACCTACTAAATATAGGGGGTTGGATGGGACCACCTAAATGGTTCCTTGTAGCTCTAACATTTTAATGATTTATTATTTGATATCAATTGCCCCCTTTGCTCCTTTGCCATTGCAAGGTCATGGAAAATAAATGGATGCTTAAGAACTTATCCCAGACACTCTTCCCTTTCACTTTTCATCTACCACCCCCATCCATTTTCTGTCTCTTGTTTTTCAACTTTCATCTGTTTCTCCCTTTAGAGGTGGGGGAAAGCTAGAAAAAGTGGGAGCTAAGAGTAGATAGAGACTGAAGGACATCCAAAGGTCCCTCAGGTTCCTCTTACTATTCAGCTGCTTGTACAAGTGCTTTATGTCCTGGCTGGGCTCTAGTCTTGACGTAAAACTCCGCCATTCTATATAAATAACGGTTGTAATTAATAATAAATGAGCAGCCTGGGGAATTGCAGAGCAGAATTTTGTGGTTTGAGATTTATACAGCTATACCCTGAGCCAATATAAGACATGTATGGAAAAAAACCAAGTTGCTATCATTTGGATCCAGGATATATTGCTAAGAAACACTATGTGCTAAGTGCTTGCCTTGTGCAGAAAATAGCAAAGAGTCGCTGAAGAAATTCCTGGGCTGATTCCAGGTCCCTACTGCTCCGAATGTAAAGGAGGATCTTGTGAATTTATTGATCTGTATCTCCTCCCAAATCAGGGCTGGGATTCTTTGGTCTCCAGAGGCTCCAACAGGTCAGATAATTTGCCTGGTCAGGTGGGCGTGGGCAAAATATTGATGTCATTAAAATACCACATGAGGAAAAAAGAATAGATCCATTCTATTGGCTTTTAGGTAGAAACAGTAGAATCTTGCAAATACTGCCAAGGCAATATCAGCAAAGAAATTAATTAGAAATGGAAAGGGGTTCAGAAATTATTTTGGTCCCCAAGGGAAAACAGAGAAGGAAAAACTGGGAAGCATCTTTTATTAAATTCTCTAATTTGGTATTTAAATTCCTTGAGGGCAGGGTCTATTCTGTATTTTTATCCCCAACACCTAGCACTTGGTACATAGGAGGAGCTAAATAAACATTGGTTGTTTGATTGTAGCTGAAAGCAGCTACACGTGTTGAGACAGCTCAGCACTTCACCACACTGGGTACCAAGGTAGCACCTAGGACCATTTGTCATTTTCCCTTCCCAGGAGCTGCTGTTAGTAGTCTGAGGGGAATGGTCATTTCCTTTGTGTGGGAACAAGCAGAAATGATGTGGCTATGCTGTCAATTGAAACCTTTCCAAGTCACCTATGTTTTTGGATAATCAATAAGTAATGCTTAATATGAAGAAGAAGGATTATATTTTAGGAGACAATTGTGTCAAATGAAGGCCCTGGAGGAAGATGGGAAATATTAGGAGATACATATTATTGAGAAGCAGTGTGGAATAGAATTAAGTGCTGGACTTAGAGTTAGCAGGGTCTGGGTTCAAATTTTACCTCTGGCATGTGCAAACCATGTACCTATGAAAGTATCATTCAACATTTCTCATCTATAACCAGGAATAAAATCTCACAGGACTGCTGGGAGATAATATATTTAAATCACTTTGTAAATTTTAAATCACTATATAAATGCCAATTATAATTATTACTGTACAAATGTTCTTTGGGTTACCCTCAAACCATTGATGTAGATAAATGATGAATTCAGCAACATTAGAGGGGTTATCTTTTTTTTCTGAGATTCTACAGGAGTGATTTTCCCTTTATTATTTACCATGGACCTGATTAGGATACATTTCATATCTTCCTTTATCCTTCACTTTCCCTCTTGTTTTTATATGCACTCTCCTTTTGCAATTTAATCCCACCAAAACACTTATTTACCTGCAGATGGAGTGTCATGATAGAAGCCTGCCCCCTCCTTGGTCATCCATTTTTGTCTTTAGTACACAGGGTGCTGTGTACTTTTAGGAAGAAGCTCCTTGATGTTCTATTCCCTTTTTAACCCTATAGGCATCTATTTCTAGTGGGGGTTCCCTTTTTATAGTCTCTAGACATGAGATAAGTTTTTTAGTTACTCCTGCTTTTCTTGGTGGTTGTATATATTGTATATGTATGTATATATGTATATATATATATATATATAATATATATACATGTTACCTTTCTTATATTTCTGTTGTTAGGGGAGGATTTCAAGTTAAATAACCTGCCCATTTGCTTTTTCTCCTCACACAGGAATGTTCAAATGCCTCTTCTTGATGTTTCTGATTTTTTTTATTAGACTCAGTTTTGCTAGACCCATTATTTTGGGTTAGATCTCAAGTTCTTTTACCTTTTGAAATAGATTAATCTCATCTCTTCTACTATTTCTTGTTAGGTGTCTTGGTGTCTTGGATGAAGAGATGGCTACAGTGGCTTTACCTCCTGAGCATAATTCCAACGGTATGACCTTGGGATAGTCCTTGTACCCTGCTAGATCATTAATTAGCCAGATCATTTCTGGAAAGTTATTAGACTTCTCAGAGCCACAAAAGACTTGGAGCATTCAGGTCTGGATTCAAAAGATTCAGGTCCCTATTTGTACTCCAAGAATTTATCATTTAAATGGAAAGACAAGTCATAAATAAGAAAAACAGTTAGGTAATACTACAAGACAATTCATGTCTTGGAGCATTCAAAGGTCTTTGAAGTTTTTGGTGGGGGAGGTCTCAGGATCCCTGAACCTAAGACCCAGAGATGTGTCTGCAAGTGGAGCAGAGCCCAGCTCATGGCCTTGGTAGAGGAAGGGACTAGAGCACAGCTGCATCTGGCTGTATCATCTCTGGCACTACAAGGCTGGGACACTAGACAAGGTGTGTGGTAGTGTGGGATCTCTGGAAGGTACCCAACAGTCTGGTCATGAGTCTCTGAAGTACAGACCCATTCCCATCCCATTCCAAACCCCTAGTTCCTAACCCCCAGGTATGTGCGGGCCATGAGCTAAAGTCAGAGCTGACACTGGTCCCCAAGGCCTGCACCTACATACTCTAAAACAAGGCTTCTTGACCAGAGGTCTATAAATGTTTGCTTTCTTAAAAAATACTTTAATAATTGTATTTCAATATATTTGATTTCCTTTGTAATTCTATATATTTTCCTTTATGTGTTTTAAATATTATTTTGAAAAGGGATCCATAGGCTTCATCACACTTTCAAAGTGATCAGTGACCAAAAGAAAGAAGTTAGGAAGGTCTGATCTAAAGTCTCTAACAGTAACTGGTCTAACCAAAGCATTAGTGAATTTTAAGCAATTAGAAGTTGGCCCCTTTGTGCTACTGTCTACCAGAAACTTAGAGCTTTCCTTGTAACATGCAATTTAACTTGTCACAAAATAAATATACAGCAGAATATAAGCTCCTCGAGGACAGGGACTGGTTGGTGATTCTTTTTTTACCTTTGTATTCTCAGCACCTAACACAATGCCTTGCATGCAAAAAGTGCTTAATAAATATTTACTTACTGTTTGCTGATCTTGTGCGATAGAATATAAAATTTTCTTGCATTTTAAATAAGTATATTGAATAATAATAAATAGTATCTGTCATTGTGTTCCTCCTCCATGTTGTACTCCAGGCAGTTGCTGCTCTCTCATCTAAAAGCCACTTGTCTCCAGAAACCTAATTAATTTCATACAGCATAGACAGAGTATAGCAGGGTGGGGTCCTCAAGTGTGGCTCAAACTGAGTCTGAATTCAATCAAAGGGGAAGACCTAAAGGGCCACATGTGGTCTCGAGGCTGAAGGTTCCCTACTCTTGGAGTAAAGCCATCTTAGATAAGGAAAAAATATAACCTTCTCTTCCCTCCCTTCTTCCTTCTGTTTATTCTTCCTTCCTTCCTTCCTTCCTTCCTTACTTCCTTCCTTCCTTCCTTCCTTCCTTCCTTCCTTCCTTCCTTCCTTC
>NW_020954619.1:7874212-7903562 GCF_900497805.2 Vombatus ursinus
TTCCTTCCTTCCTTCCTTCCTTCCTTCCTTCCTTCCTTCCTTCCTTCTTTCCTTCATTCCTTCCTTCCTTCCTTTCTTCCTTCCTTTCTTCCCCATATACTTATTGAGCGTCTGTTATGTGAATATCATCATGCTAGGTACTGAGGGATTCAAAAGATTCAGGTCCCTGTTTGTACTCCAGGAATTTATCATTTATATGGAAAGACAAGTCATAAATAAGAAAAACAGTTAGGTAATATTACAAAACAATGTATGATTAAGTACCGAAATAAATGATACACACAGTAAGCCGAAGTATGGGGAAAGACATTGTGGAAGATATGGGACTTTAGCTCTACCTTGAAGGATGGCTAGGTTAACTGTTATAGCATAGGGAGGAAATATGATATGGTGGAAAGAGAACTGGATTAGAGTCACAGGTCCTGGGTTCAAAGTCTACCTCTGTCTCCTTTTTGACCTTGGCTAAGTCAGCTAATTTCTCTGGTCCACCATTTCCTTCTCTGTAAAATTAGGGGTGTGGACTAAATAACCTGCAAACTCTTTTCCAGCTCTAAATCTGTGATCCAATTCTCCCTAATTTAGGTTATTTGACAGGGTGGGTAAAATTCACTGCTGCAAACAGTATCAGCAAACATCAGAAAATGCTCTGGCCTTCTATCTGGTGCTTTGATTTGTCACAAGAAGACAAATGACATCATGCTCATTGCAGAGCAAGGCCTAATAGACCACAGTCCTGTGCCTCTATTAAAACATTGCTGCCTCAGAATAGTTTTCCAGAATGTACTTTAGAGAAGACATAGGGCTTTAAAATTGAAATTAATGAAAAAAAAATTCCTCACAATCTCACTGTACCATTAAGTCTCTGAGCAAATCATGCTAAAAAATTAGCATATGTAAAACTTGTTTATTCAATTGGTTTCCATTCTTATTAGGCCCATGTCTCAAAGAAGTAATCACTGATTAAAGGAAATTAAAGCTTGGCTGAAGAAAAACATTCCTTCATCTACCACATATATATACAGTTGACTGTCTAAAAGTCAGTGCCAACTTGAAGATGATTAAAAAATAAAATTCTAGCCAGCTCCTGAAAGAATGCAGCAAGACTGGAATGAGAAATGAGAGGAGGGTATAGGAGAGCAGACCCAGAGCTGTGGAGGCACTATTTAGAAAAAGAGCAGTCAGGAGATTTGGAAAGAAAGTGAGCAAGCAGAGTGTGAAAGGGGCTGATGAAAAATAAAAATGTAGCTACCGGGGGGCAAAGAGTCAAGAGAAATAATTGTACTCAGCCTTTCATGAAATTGATGAAAAGAGACAAGCCTACAGGTTAATCAATCAATCAGAAAGTATTTCCTACACACCTCAGATGTGCCTATCAGTGAGTTAGGTGCTGTGAGACACAAAATAAGTCAGTATTAGTCATGGATTCTATCTTCATGGAATTTAAGATCTAGTGAAAGAAACATAACATGTAACAGGTAAAAGATTATTAACAACACGATGGAATATAGATCTCAGTGCTTCAGTGGATCCACTGATGTGCACATCTCTTCTGGATAGGAACGTGCTCATCCTGAATCTTGTGACTGGCCTACCTCTTTTTCCAGCCATACATTTCCTAAATGATCACTTTTTCATCCATTCTTATGTAAAGTCATCTTTGATTAAAACAACAATAACTATAGTTTCCTTATTCCAAACACACACCTGACCTTTGGGTCATGTATAATTTGTTTTCTTTTTTTTTTGAGGAGAGATTGTGGTGTGATGATTCATGGCAATATAGCATCATGAGAAAAATAATCAACCCATAACTTTACAAAATGATTCTCCAGACTTTTCCTCTTCTTTCCCAGAATGCTTCTCACCCTGGAGATGCCTCTATCTCTGCAGCTTCCTCTTCCAATTAGTGAGTTCCTTCTCAAAAACTTCATTTGAGAAAGTTCCCAGGCCAGCCATACCTATTTCTTTCCTAGTTCCATACCTGGTTTTACTTCACCCCAGGGATGTGCTGGTAAATGTTTAACAACCAACTCTCCAGAAAACCCCTAGCAGAACACACTTATGAGTTTAATGAATTATTAGCATTTTCTCCATTATTTTCTAAAACAATCTAAAATCTAAACAATCAACAAAACAATCAAGCTCTGATTTATAGTATTTGCCTATTTCTGAAGTGTAAATGCTCACAATGAAAATTTAACTATCATAGAGCTGAGTGAGCTGAATCTAGCACACCCTTGCCTCGTCTTACCCCCTGTGACTATATATTTTCAGCCCCTCTTTATGTTGCCTTTCCCATTAGAATATAAGCTATTTGAAAATAATGATTGCCTTTTTTCTGTTTTTATTTGTATTCCCAGTGCTTAGCAGAGTCCCTAGTAGATGGTAAGCATTTAACAAATGTTCTATCTATCTATCTATCTATCTATCTATCTATCTATCCATCTATCTCTATTTATCTATCTGTCATCTATGTGGATTATATAATTTGGAGCTTCTAGGATGGATAGGATATTGAAGGATGCTAAGTTAGGGAAGTGAGGAAAGCATATGTAAAGCCATCTCTAGGGTGGAGGAGGAGGGAGGGAAGAAAAAAAAGAAATTTATATAACTTTATTATATACTTAAAAGGAACAGAAGTTGTACCTAATAGATTTGCAGTTTCATATGCAATCATCTTTTTATTATACTATGTTATGGAAATGATTGTTTTATTCCATAAATTTAAAATAAATAAATGGGGAAAAAAGAAAGTAGGGTGAGCAAAAGTGTGGCAGCAATGGGGACAGCATGGAGACTTTACTGACCAGGAGGAAGAACACTCGCAGTTGGGGTGTCAGAAGAAATTTCATGTAGAAGATGGTGCCTGAGATGCATTTTAGAGGAAGAGAGGGAATTTATGACTTGGAAATAAAGAAGTGTATTCATCCCAGGGATGCTGGCCAGTTCAAAGGCATGGAAGACTTGCATACTTCCAATAACTGAAAACTCAATACCATACAAAGTAGCTTCTGATTATTTTGATCTTTTGCCTTCCTTACAGGTCCTTGCCAGTCCTCTATTCATCCTCAGATACCTGTCCTTTCCATCTTCAGTACATGTCTTTTAATAGATCTGAGTTTTTCAATCAGCTCCATTTGTAGCCTCATTGATCTCTTTGGGCAGTTCCCCATTTTCTTCCTCATCAAAATCAACTGTGCTCCCATTGTCAGAATTTATTTTTTGAGAGCCTCTCATCCTTTTTAAATAGAGACTAGTATTTATGCAGCACTTATGTATAGTTTCTCATTTGCAAATGAGATAGGGACTATAGGTATCACCCCCATTTTACAGATAAATAAACTGAGGATCATAAAGGCTAAATGAATTGGATGTCATTAAACAACTGGTACATGTCAGAGTTGGAATTTGAATAAGGGTCTTCCAACTCCAAATCCATCACACTAGCCATTCTATAACACTGCCTCTTTAAATTGCTTCCTTTTTCCTTTATTTTCTCAGGCCTTCCCTATCCTTTTCTGAACTCTTTGAAATCTACTTTTCTCAATCTAGGTTAGAATTTAAGGTTTGGGGTATGTTTTTGTCAATCAATCAGCATTTGTTATTTGCCTAATATGGGACAGGCACTGTTCTGGGTACCGGAGGTACAAAGACAAAAATGAGATAATCTCTAACCTCAAGGATATTAGATTTTATTAAGAGAGGCGATGAGTTCACATATAAGGACAGGGCTAGGAATAAGTATTAGATTTGTGATTTTACTGGTCTACAGAGCAGTGTTATGAGAAAATCCTTTTTACTGATGTAAGTTGGTAACTTCTCTGAAACTTACAGTCTTAGTTGCCTGGAGTGCTGAGAGTTTGACTTGTTTAGAGTCACACAGACAGTGGGGGCCAGATGTGAGACATATAAATATATAGAAAATAGATACGAAGTTAGTATAAGGTCATTTTGGGGAGGATGCACTAGCATCTGAGAAAACTGAGAAAGCTCTAAGGTAGTATGTGTCATTTGAGTTGAGATTTGAAGGAATCTAAGGATTCTAAGACAGCTAGGTGGCACAGTGGATAGAGTGCCAGGTCTGGAGTCAAGAAGTCTCATCTCACTGAGTTCACATCTGGTCTTAGATACTTACTAACTGTGTGATCCTGGGCAAGTCATTTATCCTTGCTTATCTCAGTTTCCTCAGCTATAAAACAAACTGGAGAAGGAAATGGCAAATCACTCCAGTATCTCTGCCAAGAAAACCCTAAATGGGGTCAGGAAGATTCAGACTTGACTGAAACTGACTAAACAACAACAAGAAATAGAGGTAGGGAAAGAGTATACCCAAGTTATGAGACAGACCTGGGGGTGCTTAAGATTCTAATAAGGAGAGATAATATATATTGGAGAACTGGAAGCCAGAGAGGAGTGTTTTGGTTTGGATAGCCACAAGGATAGTGAGTGGAGCCATAGTTAATTGACATCCCTTTCCAGTAGCAATGGTAGTATTGCTTTATTATGGTTTCTTGAGAAAGAGGTGGAAGAGGAGGCAGAATTTCACAGAACAGAAAGGAAAATGACAAGAAGATGAATGGAATGCAATATGAAGCAGAGCTGAAGCCAGTTATTTTTGGTAGCCCCTGGGAGTCCCCTTTAACCCCCAGTACTTACAGTGCTTTGCACCTACTTAATACTTTCTCATGCTCACTCAAATCCAATCAATTGCTAAATCTTGTTATTTCCACCTCCAGATATCCCTCCATCTGTTACTTTCTCTCAGCTCATGTGGTTACCAGAGTCTTAATCCTATAGCCACCACAAGCTTAGTTAGCCCATATCACCTCTCACATAAGCTATTTCTATAGCCTCCTAGCTGGTCTTCCTGTCCCATCCACATAATCTATTACTAAAGAAAAGTCTGAGCCTGTCATTCCCTTGCTCGGGGATCCATTTCATCCCCATGTGTTCCAGCACCAAAATCAAACTTTTTTGGCATTTAAGGCCCTTCACCGTCTCACTCAACCTTAACTTCCAAGGAGTATTATAGCACTCCTCTTCATACACTCTAGCAGTTAGGGGAATTGGGAAAATACTACCATAAGAGGTAATAGCTAAGCTGAGCTTTGAAGGAAGTAAGCCATTCTAAAAAGCAGAGGCAAAGAGAGAATAAGGTGAAAGCATGTGGCACAGCTTGAGCAAAGGTATAGAGACAAGAAATGGAATTCTGTGCATGAGGAACCACAAGAAGGACAGTTTGTCTGGATCAGAGAGTAAAGAGGGTTCAATAAGGCCCAGCATCTGGGTTTTGGGAGGAACTTATGTCATTCATGCTTGACCATTTTTTTGGAGGGGGCATAAGATTGTTGGGGGAGAAAAATATTTTTATTCTTCTTAAAGTTTTCTTGGGAAAGAAACACCAACAGATCTGTGAAGATTGTGAATAACTCAACTTCTGTGTTTTGATCTATTGCCACTACATCTTTTTGTACAGGACCAATTTTAACTGGGTGTCAGCCTGGCAAAGTGGAAGGCCAAGCAGATTTTCTAGTACCACCTTGACTACTCAATGTTTGTGTGACCTTGGGCAAATTATTTTACTCTTCTGAAGGTTAATAAATCTAGGGACTGGGCATTACCATCTCCCTCTGGCTTCTTGCTGGATTAGCATAGTTAGAATTAAATTCCCCACGTCCCTGCCTTCTTTCCTCACTCCTTATTAGGTAGTTTCAAAATATCCTTGTTTCATTAGCCCCAGTTATGCTACTATCTTCTACTGTGGATAACAGAGTAGTTTTCCTTTGGTGATGGAGACTTGAAGGTCTCCAGGTCTTTGACCAAAGTGCCTAAGCCATTGTATATTTCTACGTGTGAAATCCACCCTACTGGATGCTGCCCTTAGCTGGGGGCAGGGAGGGGCAGGAGAATGGGAGCTGCACACCGGAACAATTCCCTGTTAGCATCTGTTTTCCTGTCCTTGTGAGTTATAATAAAGTCTGATTGTCTGCTATGCCTGTGTGACTCTGCTGCTTTGCATCTGAACTCTTTTGCTCCACAATCCCTATCTGTAAACTGGAGATAATTAAACTCATGGTAGCTACCTGACCATATTATTTGGAAGAAAGCACTGGGCACACTTTAAAGTGCCATTGAGACAGGAGCAATTATTACTACTAGAAAGTGTTTTTACTGATCCCTCAGACTGCAATACTCATCACTCTATTAATCTCCTGCAAAAAGTGCCCACAGGAGCCAGAATGCCAGGGAGCTCATGCTATCTCTCTCTATCCTCAGTAATTCACTGGTGGGGAAGACTAACATACACTTGGGCCACTGCACCAGATGTGCTACATACATGGTCAGAAGCTATTGGTAATCATTAGACTTCTTGGTATGGGCAACTTTGGATGTGAACTGTAATTTACTGCTGCACAATTGGAACGCTATGTAGCTTTTCTTTAATTTTGATTTGATTATTTACAACAAACTGTTCTAATGCATAATTGTATTTCCATTGTGACCCTACTCAAGTTGCCTCAAATAAGCAGTGCATCTCATCTCCCCTTAGTGAGGGAAGCAGCAGAGGAAACTGCAGTCTTGGCACATGTTACAGCAGGAGGTCAGATGTGCCTTACCTGTAGAAGTGGATGACTGTAGCTTTCCCTAACATTAAGCTACAAAAGTCTCCAGGTTTCCTTCCTTCCTTCTTTCCTTCCTTCCTTCCTTCTTTCCTTCTTTCTTTCTTTCTCTCTTTCTCTCTTTCTTTCCTTCCTTCCTTTCCTTTCCTTTTGTTTTCTTTCTTTCTTTTCCCCTCGTCTCTCTTTCTTTCTTTCTCCTTCCTTCCCCTTCTCTCTTCCTCCCTCCCTCTCTCTTCTTCCTTCTTTCCTGCCTTCCTCTCTCTCTCTCTCTCTCTCTCTCTCTCTCCTCCTTTCTTGCTTTCTCATCACCATACTTCATTTTAGCCTCTTGCATTATGCAGCTGACTTGTTCATGCAGGAAGCCATTCCTAAAAGCCTCTTAACATATTGTTTCTAATTAACTTACTCTGCCTAATTTGTATTCTTTACTAGCTATCTGCATTGGTGTCCAAAGCAGATGTCCACATTGACTTTTTGGTCAGCACATTCTCCAGTGTCAATTGGGCACTGTTCTCCATCTCAAATGCCTAATGTGTTTGTATCCACCTTTGTAGGAAATTTTCCTATAAACACCCTGAGGAAAGTGTTAGAGCCAGATGCCAAAAGCCACGCAGTATTGGATGGGTCCTACAGATCAAAAGAAAAACATCTGGAGATGGTAGAGATGTCACAACAAACACCAGTTCAGTTACAAGTGGGACAAGATAACCTCAGAAATTCCTTCTAACACCGAGATTCCATGATGCATTCTTTAAAAAAAAAAAAAAAAAGCTTTGACCAGTTTATTAAAGAATACTTTCATACAGTTTACTTTTCACTGATCTGTTCTGGCATGCTTCTAATGATATCAGAATCACCTGGATCAATGATAGCTGGTGTACATACTCTGGATACTCCCCACATGCTGTAAGCAATTCAACGTTATTGCCATTGTAGTGATGTACGCCAGTTTTGGCCAACATAGCAGAATATTCAATCTCTGATTTCCTCAAGGCTGGGCAGTTGTTGGTTAAGATGACCAATTTGGCTTTGCCTTGTCTGATCATTTTCAGAGTCTGTTTGTAGCCTAGCACATATTTGCTGCTTTCATGTCCAGCTGGAGCCTCGAGTTGATGGACTCTAGTGAATATTTCATCTTCTTTTCAGCAACCATCTTCCTGCTTGTGGTATGAGAGGACCTTCAGCCAGAGACCTGCCACCAAGATCCATGATGCATTCTTTAGTGTAGGCACTGTCCATACAGGCATCCAGTAGTCATACATGCCTTCAAAATAGAGCATGTCCTTCTGCACAAAGCCACAATTACAGGAGAAGAACTTCAATGTCTAGCATTTCTAGCATGACATGCTTCAATGGATCTGTGAACTCAATGATTCAGGAATCCTCTCAGAAGTGCCAGACTGTGGCCACAAAACTCCAGAGTGTTGGAGAACCAGATTAAAATGTAATTGGGAAATGTTTAACAAAACATAATACAATATAGATGATGTTCATTTGTAATATTCTAAGTCATGTTGGGGCCAGAAAGGATTCTTTTCTATTTGAGTTTGACATCAATACAATGCTTCAGATCACAAACCATACATGCCATTTCATTCTATGTGATTCTTGCCCAAATCCTTCCATAAATTCTTGAACAATGATCTACTAAACAAGTTAGAGACCTTCCTCTAAAACTTTTCAGAGTAATAACTTGCATTTATATGGTGATTTAGAGCTTACAAAGCATTTTAGATACATGACTTTCACAATAACCTGAAAGATAGTTAAAGCAGACATTTACATTTACATTTATTTACAAATGGGAAAAGTGAGACTCAGGGAGGTTAAATATCTGGCCTGTGGCCACACAACTAAGCAAGTATCATAGTCTGAGCTCTCCTCAACCCCAAGTGGAGCACTGTACTCACTTCTCAATGCTTTTGAAAAATGTCTTTCCGCCTACAATTATTTTGTAAGAATCAACATTTCCATAGCTTCCTGTAAGTACCTGTTTGTCAAAAAAAAAAAATACCAAAACAAAACAAAACAAAAAAAACAACATGGTAAGACAATGGGGCATTTTATCTTGAACTCAGTCTATTATACAATGCAGAAGGGAAACAAGACCTTAAAATTTTAATACTTAATCACTTTGTAGTAGATAGAGTGCTGCCTTTCACAGGAAGAAATGAGTTCAAATTCCATTTCTGACACTGTTTGGCTGTATGATTTTAAGCAAATCAGGTAACCCCTCTGAGCCTCAGGCAGTCTCTTAAAACCAATCCACTAAATTATAGCTAGGTTGCAACATGTACTGATAGAGAGAGTTTCCTTGACTCATGGGTGAATTTTATCCACACAGAATGTGGCTCAGTAAAGAGTGCCAGGCTTGGTGTCAGGAACTCATCTTTCTGAGTTCAAATCCAGCCTCAGACACTTACTAGCTGTGTAACCCTGGAAAACAATTAACCTTGTTTGTGTCTGTTTCCTCATCTGTAGAGTGAATTGGGGAAGGAAATGACTAACCACTGTAGTATCTTTACCAAGAAAACCCCAGATGGGGTCACAAAGAGTTGGACATGACTGAAGCCCTAGCCGACATTGAAATCCTATTTATATGGTGCTGATTTTATGTCTAATGGATGTGGCTTGTGATTAACATCCAATAACTTATTCAAAGTAATGGTGAATCTACAGAATCATCCAATTTCAAAGCTGGAAAGAACCTTAGAGATCACCTATTCTACCCTTTCTTTTTGCAGATAAGAATCTGCTGACCAGAAGAATGAATGAAGCCACTTGCTCAAGACCACACAACCAATAAGTGGAATTAAACCTGTGTCTTAAGTCTCCAATCCTAGCAAGCTTTCCACTAAACTGGACCGCCCCCCTTGGACTTCATGCCAAAGCAAAGTTACAAAGTAGTATTAAATGCACCTAAAGAAAACGTCTTAAATTTAATCTGGTTTATCTCAAAGTAGTCACAGAAAGGCAATAATGTTATTGACTACTTTTTTCCCCTCAGATTTGGTCCTAATAACTTTGGTGTCCAGCAAAAGCACAGACACAATAGCTACTAATAGTTCCAGAGGGGCAAAACTGATTTGATGTCAATAAACCATGTGTTACAAGCTGTTTGGTCATTATCACAGTTGACCTCATCATCTTCCATTAGGGACTTTGGAGATAAGACACCAGCTGGACAGATTTTCTCTCATGCAATTTCCCCAAATTGTACACATGTATTTTACACAATAGTTTATAATAACTAAAGAAAGCTGTCTCCATTCTCCTAATTTGTCAGCAACTCTCTTGTTTCTCATCAATGCCCTAGACAGGAGGTTTATGGGACAGCTCTGATTAGAAAATGAAAGGACACTATAATACAGCTATAAAACAGGGATTGACCTGACATTTACTCTGTTTTCTTTTCAGTTTGATCGTATATATTAGAGTCAGAAGACTTAAGAATAAGTGGCTCTAATATCATCACACAACTATGGGTAAGTAGCCTCCCTCAGTTTCAGTTTCAATTTCCTCATCTGTAATTCAATGGATGCAAATTTTCATCAAAGTTGGTACCCATTTCCAATTTAGTAAATTGAAACACACCCATTCTTTCTTATCTTATGCAATTCTTGTTTGTATCCTTTTATAAATCCTCTATAAGGTATCTGTAAAATATTCCAGAAGCCTTCCTCTCAGTGTTTTACCCAATACAGAGCATGGTCTGTCTATATGTTATACCACCCTCTTGATATGGGATAATATTCACCTTATATCTAGTATGTATTTCATATAAACATTTGCATCTTCAGGTCTTGATAGAATGTAAGTTCCTTGAGGGCTAGCACTGTTTCATTTTTGTCACTGTATTCTCAGTACCTGCCACAGTACTTGGCACATACTGGGCATTTAATAAATGCTTGTTGTTGTTATTGTTGACAAACCGGCTTCCTTTCCTTTTGTTTTCTGGGTGATATCATTTACAAGGAGAGGTAATACTGTGTTGTGGATAGATAGCTAAACTTGGAGCCAGAAAACCAGGGTTCAAATAATATCTCTGAGATATATTGTCTGTGTGGCTCTGGACAAGATACTGAAACTGTCAGGGTCCTAAGCAACTCTAAGATTATAAGTTGCAGAAAAGATGTTTACCTGCATTTGTAGAAATTCACTCCATCAGTGAAATCATAAATCATAAATCCAGTTTTTAAAAAAAGTCTTGTGTAGAAATTATTGTAAGTAATGTGCACAGAGTAATTAGTTATGCACTTCATAATCACTGAAACAATCCAAAGTTTCATTCTTGACTCACTGGTCAAGGTGGGGGAGTTGCAATACTCTTTATTCCCCATCACCACTTCCAGGTTCTTCTCCTACCACCATCACTTAATGATCTTTCCTCCATTAAGTTTCACCCAATCCATATCTATCACCCAATCAAAATCCCAGCAGCTGTTATCTACAGACCTCCAAGATATATTCCTTTTTCATTGAGTTCAGTGCCTGACTCACAATCCTTATTTCCTCCATAACTTCTAAGTTCAAACTAGGGGACTTCAACATATGTATTCATTCTCTCTCAAAAAGTTATTGCTAAGGAGGCTTGGAAGAGATCCAGAGAGTCAAGAGCAAAGTCCCAAGAGGAATGAAGGAGTGACCATGGTTGGCCTTGTCACTTAAAATGGAGGTTCTTGGAGGAACTGACCAATCAGAGGAAGGGGCCATGAAGCAGAGATTTATTCCATGGTGAAAAGGCTGTGGGACTATGGTGTGGAAAAAAAGTCCAGAGTCAGGAGTGAAGCACAGAAGAGAATGAAGGAGACATATTTTATATACAAAAATTTGTTCAGCCATTTCCCAATGAATGAATTCCTACTTTGTTTCTAAAATTTTGTTACCAAAACATGTGCCCTTATGAGTATATTGGCATATATAGGTCCTTTCTATCATGGGCTCTTTGCATCCTGGGTCTTTTTCCTACCTCTAGCACTAATTTTATCCAGTCTTCAGGAATAAAACAACTCTGTACTCCTACATCTTTTTTAAAAAAATTGGGACAATAATATTCCTTATCAGCTCACTTCACTGTTAGCTCACTAGGAAATATAGTTCTTGGAGGTGATTTTTTAAAAAGAAATGCCTATTTAATGAATAGAAGAAATTATGATTACCTACCAATTGCTACTTAAGAAAACAAAGCTATGTTTAGTATTTGGTTGGGTTGAGATACTGTTTGAAAAGACTTCATTCTGTGTAATCAAATCAAATTTTCAGAGGATTCATTCTCATTTTTCTTGTTGAAATTGACAATGTTCTAAGTATACTCTAACACTCCTTGCTATTGAGCAGATTTTAACATAAGGTAGATCTGTCTTGATGTCATATGAGGTCATTGATTCATTAAAAAATTGCCAAGCAATCGGGGCACCTAGGTGGCACAGTGGATAGAGCACTGGCCCTGGAGTCAGGAGGACCTGAGTTTAAATCTGGCCTCAGACGCATAACACTCACTAGCTGTGTGACTCTAGGCAAGTCACTTGACCCCAATTGCCTCACCAAAAAACAAAAACAAACAAAAAAATTATCAAGCAAGTACTTTGTATGCACAAGTCACTATGTAGTGGGAGAAACAAAAAAGAAAAAGACAACTTTATTTACAGTGTCCCTAGAAGTTAATTGACTCCCTCAGATAACAGTGACATCAGGTAAAATGTTTAATGACAGCAAAAAATAATTACAAAAATACCAAACAGACATTGTTGGAAGGCATTACCAAGTCAAGGACCTAAAGAAGTGTTACATTTAGAATCCAGCTCATCTTAACAGAAAATTGAGTGTTCTAAAGCTTAAATGTTTTTGCAAGGTTGGATTGTTTTTCATGGGTCTACTTTAAAATTCTGATCGAGTAGCCCCTTTTTCTATGAGAAATAGGTAGGATTTAATTTATGGTTTCACTGATGAAAAGTAAGAGTTGAGTTTTAATAAAAAGTACATTTGAACAAGGCTCGTAACTCAATCAATGGGGCACACTCAGCACTTAGATTTGCTCTTAATGCTTATTGACTTGCATGGAGTCCTGTATCCTGGCAGTCAGAAGCTTCCACCCCATCATTCTTCCTCCCCTCTTTGCTCTTCCTCCCATTCCATAGAAAATCTTTAAAGTTTATTACTGTAAACCCAATAGTTTTAGATGAAAAATCAGACTGAAGTACATTGTTTTCCCCAATATATCATAGGTCAAATTACACCCCCAAGACATAAAATTCTCTCTAACAGAATTAACCTATTCTACAGCTATTATTCATGCACCTTGTATTATGAAGAGATTTCCTCTTTAATCTAACTAGATACCATTATGACTCTGTGTTACTAATTTTAAATGGGAAACCTCATAACACTTTATATTTGGAAGAGACTTTATAATACAAACCTCTCATTTAATGCAGGGGAAACTGAGGTCCAGAGGCATGAAAGTACTTGCTCTTGGTCAGACACCTTATGGCAGAATGGATTTCAAAAGCCAAGTCTATTGCCTGATCTTTGCATCGTGTAACAATTCTTCCATGTTTTTTAGCTTAAATTTGCATTTATTTTTCCCCACAATAGATAGTAATATTTCCAAGTCTGCCAACAACTAGAAATTATGTGATTCTCCCTTAGTTGTGAATAATTGTACAATTAAGTCCAATGGCAAAGGCAAAGGCATTGCATGTCAAGATGATAAAATGACCTATGTGAGAATATGACCTTTGACTTATGAAATCCCAAAGAATTTTACAAAAATATATTTTTCCAAACAAGTAAGAGTGAGATTTAATACTAAAACAAAGATGTAAACAGTATGTTCTAAGTATTAGTTAGAGTTTTGCTAACAGTTATATGGTAGCATGGAGGCGGGGAGAGAAGGGAAAGGATGAGGGGAGGGAAATGGAGAGAAAGGAGGGAGAGAGAGAGACAGAAAGAGAGAGAGAGAGAGAGAGAGAGAGAGAGAGAGAGAGAGAAAGAAAGAGAGAGAGAGAGAGCATTGATACAAATGGTTGTTCTTTCAAGTCTGTGTTATAAATAGAAAGAGTGCTGAATTTGTAATCAGAAGGCTATTCCTAAATCTCACTCTGCCACTTATTGTTTGACTTTGGGCAGGTCATTTAGTCCTTCTTTGTCACTATTTACTCATCTTCAAAATGTATAAGGGGTGGAGTTGGTGAAAGCTTGGGAAAGGAAAGATTAGTTCTTTTTGGTGTTTGCAGCATTGAGAGAAGATACACAAAGCCTGTGAGATGAGAAACCAGTTGGCACAATTGAGCAGAATCCAGCCCTTGCCTATATCACCTGTCCCTCTTCAGCTTCCCAGAGCTGCCCTGATGCTTGCAGTGAAGATGGAATCTAGGCTCCCACTTACTGAACCAAAGAGAGCAAGAACTGGGAGCAGCCTCTTAAAGCATCATCACGGCTTCCTCTATCTCCTGCCATTGCCTAAAGACAAGTGTGCTGGAGGCCCTCTGATAACCCCTTTGATTGTAACTCTTCTCATCTCTTTCCTGTCCCAATTTGGAGATTTCCAAAGTGATGCTGGTTACTATTTGGGTTTGGGGATAGATGATGCCCTAATCTTCTCTCACTGCCCCTGCTTTTCACGGCATGTTCATAAGGTATCTACAGTTAATCCATTATGACCTTCCCTTAAACATGCTACATAAACCGTTCCCATTTTTTTATCATCTTTGGCAATTTTCTGCATATGAGGTAAAACCTCAAAGTTGTTTTGATTTGTAGTTTTCTTATTAGTGATCTGGAGGAAACTTTTATATGGTGGTTAATAGTTTGCAATTTTCATAGTTTTATATAGTTTGAAACTTTTATGTAGTTGTTTTTAGTTTGCAATTCTTTTGGTAAATGTTTATTTATATCTTTTGGCTTTATATATTAGTGAATAGTTCTTAGTCTTATAAAACTGTGTTAATTTTGGATATTTACCCTTATGAGGGATTTTTAATGCAAAGATTTTTTTTTCTAATTGACACTTTTCCTTCTTATGTTATCTGTATTGATTTTGTTAAAGTAAAAGATTATCAGCTTCATGTAATCACAATTATTTTATTTTTTGAGATTATCTACCCCTTATCTAAAATTCCCCCTACCAGTCATAACTAATCTTATTCTCTTTTGGCATTTTTATGGGTTAATATTTTATATTAATATTCAGGCTGCATATCCATTTTGACTTTATTCTGGTATATTGAATAAGATGTTAGTTTAAACCTAATTTCTGACAAGGTGCTTTCTAGTTTTTTCAGTAGTGAGAATGGGGGTACAGGTGGGAAGGTAACATATTAAAAAATGTTGTCACCTAGGGATGTTTATATACTCAAGTAACAGGGGTTTCTAGTCCAGCCTGGAACATTTTGCACAAGTCAGTCCTAATTGGTGCACAGAATGAATGCTGCCTTAATTTTGAATGCCAGTGTGAGGGGCAGTTAGTGAATGAGCCTTGAAAAGCAGACATTCTTGATTCCTTCTTTGAAAGAAACACACATGGTTTCAGACTCTCTTGGGGACCAATTACAGGGAAGAGAAAAAAAAAGCATGTCTTGACAATATGCAGGGAAATTCATATCTCTTTAGAGACTTCAAGGAATCTCCCCTTCACTAACACTGAAGTCTCTCTTGGTTGAACAAGATCTAATTTCATTCTTATCGAAAGAGCTCTTATTTTTTGTTTATTTTCTAGTTTATTCTAATCTGTAAAACTTTTGTGTTTATGTTTGCTATTTGCCTAAATAAATAGTTTACTCTTCATTTAGTATTTATGATGGTCTTATGTGTAACCACCTTCTCATAGAAAAGAAGCCAGAGGGTGTCACTTAGGTTACTCTCTCTCCTTCAGAAATAGTAGTTAGACAAGTACATATTTTTAATCAATCATGCCCCTAGACCAGCAATATTGAGGGACTGGAGAGGAATATAACCAAAATTCCAGTCTGGTACCCTCTCTCTCGGAGAACAGAGTGGCCAGCCTCATAATCATTTCTCTAAAGACCAAGTTTCTGGGAAATGACTGTTGCAGATGTTACTTTACACACACACACACACACACACACACACACACACACACACACACACACACACACAAGTTAATGTAACCAAGCAATGGCTATTAAAGCTGTAACATGTAATGTTGGCTATTCAGTGAAAATAAAGACACCCTACCAGGGAAATATGGCAAAATCTCAGTTAACTGAAATGTTCAAGTTACAGAGATTTTCTGAAAACTGAAAGTTAAGCAAATACATATTTTTGTCTTAACCTTTGCTATTACTAAAAAAAAATTCTAAAATGTCTTAGGCCATAGTCTTTCTTTAGTCAATGAAGCAGAATGAATATGCTCCATTTTTCCTTTAATGTTTAAGGATTCTGCAGTACCTCATAATCATGACTCTGAACATCAATTATGATAATACAGAAAGTGAAGAAGTTAGTGCACAATGGAAAGTACACTAGTCTGAGAACTGAGTCCAAAATTTAATGTTGGCTTTGCCACTAATTATTTGTGTGACCCCTGGTGGAGTCACTTAATCTTCAATAAAACTGGATTTAAGATTCAGAGGACCTGAGTAAGTGATCAATGGAGACATTTTCCTTTTCTGGGCCTGAGGAACAGAGAGAGAAGGTCCCTTCTAACTTTGAAACTGTGATGATAATGATGACAAAAAAGACCTAAGCGTAGTTGTTACCACAATCAAAGAGATAAGGCATTTGGATCTGTCTAGGAATGAAGGCAGCAGCTATGGTCAATAGCTTGAATGAGAAAGAGCACCACCAGCAGATTAAAATGGGGAGAGACAAAGGCTACCAGTTGATATTCCTTAACTGGCCCATTTACAGCACTCGTGGAACAACTTTCTTGGAAAAAATAACGTGAGTAAATAAAGAAGGTGAAACTTATGTGGCCAAGAAGAGTTGTTCCCAGATGACTTGACTGTGCTTGTGTGTGTGTGTGTGTGTGTGTGTGTGTGTGTGTGTGTGTATCTCTGATGAGTTCTTGTACTCTGGGTCATACTGCAAATTGCCCATAGTGTTAGCCGATGAAACTACTAAGGGCATGAGTAGTGAGGATGCCTATATCATAAGACCAGTGACAGTTATGTCCTTATCAAAACCCTTAAAAGTCTTTTCTTATGTCTGGCATATCATTGCTAGAGGTCATGAGACCCTGACAAGGGAAATTAGACCAAATATATACAAGTAAATTACATAGAGATCTATGTCTTTTTAGCTCATTGGTGGAGGCATAACTAAACAAACCATGGTGCATGAATGTAACAGAATTATGCTTGGCTAAAAGAAATAATGATAAGAAGAATTCCAAGAAATGTAAAAAGACTTATATGAACTGATAAAAGGTGAAATTGGTAGACACAGAAAAAGAATATACACTATAACTAAACAATGTAAATGGAAAGGACAATAAAACACAAAACTGAATACTAAGTAATTATAATGACTAAGTGTGGCTCCGGAGAAGAGATGAATATCTTGAATAAGCTGTCAGATGGAACTGATATCAATCAATTAATCAATAAATATTTATTAAGTGCCTACTATGTGCTAGTAACTATTCTAAGTCCTAGCTATTATTGTTGGTTTTCCCAAACTGTTTTTTTTTTCTTTTTTTAATCTTTGTTACAAGGATCATAGGATCAGATATATATAGGATGGAAGAGACCTCAGTGGCTATCTAGTCGATCTCTTCATTTCAGAGATGAGGAAACTGAGGCCCATGGAGCTGAAGTGACTTTCCCAAGGTCACATACGTAGTAAATAAAAGAGATAGAATTTGAATTGAGATCCTCTGACTCCCTCAGTGCTCTTTCTATTGCACCGTCCTGTTGGATACGCATGTCACATTTCCCTAAGCTCCTTAAAGGAGAAAAGAAACCAATTCATTTTGGACTTTAAGTGTGTCTCATATGCAAGACACACTAAAAACGTCATTGAATTGAATTTCTTGAACATTTAAAATTTTCTCAAATACCTTTGTCAATATGTCAATTTTATGCAAGATTTCTATTGATATGTGCTTTTGAATGAAACAAACAAGTTCCTCTTTTATGTATCTGCAAATGTAAGATGTCAATTAAATATGGTACTTGGAAACAATAACTTATAAAAAAGGACTTCTAATGGGCGTGACCAAGGCATGAAACCAACAAACACACTATCCCTCCCCTCCCCCCATCTCCACACTGGCCAAGGTATGGAGAGATGGTACTACTAAGGTGATTCTCACAAATTATATCATCCCAGCAAAATGATTCATGTTTATGTAGCTCTTTAAGATGTGTAAAGTGTTTATATATATATATATATATATAGTATATATACACATATATGTATACACACATATATGTGTAATATGTGTGTATATGTTTGTGTGTATAAAATCTAAGCCTTTCAAAATAATTGAAAATCATGTCAAATTCTCTTACCAATATTTGAATTCTGTATCGTAATCTGTAATATCAGATTGTTATCAATGTTTTGATATAGATTGATCACAATGACAGATACATTCCAACCATTTTTTAAAAAAGCATGTTAACCAAATCTCAACTCTATCAAAAGTTTTAACAAAATTTATTTTGGAGAAGTTAAAGGTAAGATAGTTCTGAAGACAACTGAAGAGACACTTTATGCTACAACTATGATAATATAATCAGTAATAGATACTTGCAGTCCATCCCAAAATTTGGTACAGAAGTGTCAGGCCCAGTTGTCAGTGGTACTTGATAATCTGTAACAAGGTAGCAGAACACAGCTAACTGCTAAAGTATAAAATTTCAATGTTTCAAAAGGAAAAATATGTAGCAGACATAATTAATTTAGCTAATTATCCCGCTATCCAAAGCATTCAATAGTTAACTTGGTGATCTGAAATTCTTGAACTTTTTGTCCACCTTTTCCATTTACATAAAAATGCCAAATATCTTGATTATGTTTAGTGAATGGAGATGGTATCACTAAAGTGATTCTCACAGATGATATCATCCCAGTAAAATAATTCATTTATATAGCTCATTAAGATATGCAAAATGTTTTACATATGTGTGTATATGCAAGGTGCTGTATATATATATATGGATATCTACATGAAAGGAAGTGGTAAGTTTTTAAGCCTAATAAGGTATATACACCTATACGTTATATGCATATCATGTATATATGTATATAGTATACATACTTATATTAAACATATAGATATACTATATATATGCATACACATACATACATATTGTATACACATACATACATATTGTATACACATATACAATATCTAGTATTGTATAGAACCCTTCACAAATATACCATCTCTCATTCATTCCAGCATGTGATATCCCATAATATACGAATAGTCTGAATTTCTCAGGAGAGACATAGATTGTTCATATTTTAGATAACAAACCTATGCTTTGTAGTACTAAGAGTTTTAATTGATTAGAGTTGGTGAATAAGAGAAGAAAAAGCAAAACTACTTGAAGATAAGTTCTAGATTCTGTAGTTAGAAAAGAATCAGTAATGTTACCTCATCTGCCATAACAAAGTAAATACCCACTAGGTCAATCATCAATTCATCAGTCTAGATTAGAAGGAATCTTAGCAACCATGTAGTCCTTATCCCCTTCCCCCCTATTTTCCTGTAGGATTAAGACAGATTTCCATACCCAATTGAGTGTGCACGTTATTCTCTCCTTAAGCCAAATCCAATGAGAGTAATATTCACTCATTCCCTTTCACCTCCCTTCTCTTCCCCTCCACTGTAAAAGCTTTTTCTTGCCTCTTTTATGCAAGATACTTTCCCCATTCTACATCTACCTTTCTCCTTGTCCCAGTACAATCCTTTCTCACCCCTTAATTTTATTTTTTAGATATCATACCTTCATATTCAACCTGTGCCCTCTGTATATACACACACACATACACACATATATGTATGTATGTTTGTATGTATGTATATATTTCTTCCAACTACCCTAATATTGAGAAAGGTGTCATGGGTTACAAATATCATCTTTCCATGTAGGAATGTAAACAATTCAACTTTAATAAGTTCTGTGTGATTTATCTTTCCTGTTTACCTTTTCATGCTTCTCTTGAGTCTTATATTTGAAAGTCAAATTTTCTATTCAGTTCTAGTCCTTTCATCAAGAATACCTAAAAGTCCTCTATTTCATTGAATATCCAATTTTCCCCCTGAAATATTATACTCAGTTTTGCTAAGAAGGTGATTCTTGGTTTTAATCCTAGCTCCTTTGGCATCCAGAATATCATATTCTAAACCTTCCTATCCCTTAATGTAGAAGCTGCTAAATCTTGTGTTATCCTGATCATGATTCCACTATACTTGAATTGTTTCTTTCTGGCTGCTTGCAATATTTTCTTCTTGACCTGGGAACTCTGGAATTTGACTACAATATTCCTGGGAGTTTTCCTTTGGGGATCTCTTTCAGGAGGTGATTGGTAGATTCTTTCAATTTCGATTTTGCCCTCTGGTTCTAGAATATCAGGTCAGTTTTCCTTCATAATTTTTTGAAAGATGATGTCTAGGCTCTTTTTTAGATCATGGCTTTTAGGTACTACAATAATTTTTACATTATCTCTCCTGAATCTATTTTCCAGGTCAGTTGTTTTTTCAAATGAGATATTTCACATTGTCTTCTATTTTTTCATTCTTTTGGTTTTGTTTTACAGTGTCTTGATTTCTCATAAAGTCACTAGCTTCCAAGTGCTCTATTCTAATTTTTAAGGAAGTATTTTCTTCAGTAAGCTTTTGGACTTCCTTTTCCATTTGGCCAATTTTGCTTTTTAGTGCATTCTTCTCCTCATTGGCCTTTGGACCTCTTTTGCCATTTGGGTTAGGCCATTTTTTAAGGTGTTACTTTCTTCAATATTTTTTTGGGTCTCCTTTAGCAAGCTGTTGACTTGTTCTTCATAATTTTCTTGCATCACTCTCATTCCTCTTCCCAGTTTTTCCTCTACTTCTCTTACTTGCTTCTGAAAATCTTTTTTGAGCTCTTCCAAGGCATGGTACTAATTCATATTTTTCTTGGTGGCTTTTGATGTAGGAGCTTTGATTTTGTCTTCTTCTGGTTGTATGTTTTGATCTTCTTTGTTACCAAAAAAAGATTCTATGGTCTGACACTTCTTGCGAGGTTTACTCATGATCTCAGCCAATTACTCAAGTTATAAAATCTTTATTAAGGTACAGGTCTGCTTCCAATGTGGAGAATGTACTGTCCCAAGCTTTGGGGATTTGTACAGCTGTTTTCAGAGATACTTCTAGGGACCTGTAAATTTTCAGTTCTTCCAAGGTGTTATGATAAGGGGTGAGGTGTTTAATCCTTTCCTGGCCTGTGCTCTGATCTATGCATGACCACAAGTACTCTTTTCTGTATTGGAACTCTGAGGAGGAGTTCCTCTCCACCGCCACTACAAGCTCCACCATGTCAGCACTCCTCCTCGCCCCAGAACTGTCACCCTTCTGTGACCCAGATCCAAGCATGGGCAAAGCAAGAGATTCTTGCCTCAGCACTGGCAAAGAGATCCCTGCAATTCCCCTCTGATCAGCTACCAGATTCCCCCTCAGTCTATGGGCCGGAAGCTCAGGAGGCAGCCACCATTCCAGGGCCATGCTTGGGAATTGGGGCTGAGACCTAACTTCTCTCTCGTCGCAGAAACAGACTTTTCCCACTGACCTTCTAAGTTGTCTCTGGTGTTCATGGGTTGAGAAATCTGGAAACCACCACAGCTACGTGTGATTCAATCCTCTGAGGCCTGCTCCAGGTTTGCTACAGCCTGCGTGCCCATGCCAAACTGCATTCCTCTCCTAGCCCAGTGTGATACACCTTTCTGATCAACCATACAGGTTGTCCTTGGTTGGAAATTTGTTTCACTCTGTCTTTTTGTGGGTTCTGCTGCTTTAGAATTTGTTTATAGCCATTTTTATAGGTATTTGGAGGGGTTTGGGGGAAAGCTGAAGCAAGTCACTGCTTTCACTCTGTCATCTTGGCTCCACTCTCCCCCATTCTCTGTTCTATGAGTGACCACAAGCACTCTTTTCTGTCTTGAAACTGTGAGGAAGAATCTCTCTCTAGTTCTTCCTCAAGCTCTGCCATGCCAGCACTCCTCCTTGCCACAGGACTGCCACCCAGGACTGCAACCCAGATCCAAGCATGGGTAAAAGAAGAGAATCCTGCCTCAGCACCAGCAAAGAGATCACTGCAATCCCCCTCTGATCAGCTGTTTGATCCCCCCACCATCTGTGGACTGAGAGCTCAGGAAGCAGCTACTGCCACTGCCACCCCAGGGCTATACCAGGCTGGAGCCAGACTGTGCTCCTCTCTCACACAGGTCCAACAGACCTTTCCTACTGACCTTCTATGTCACCTTCGGTGTTTTGGCATTGAGAAAATCACCACCATAGCTGCTTTATTCAGTCCCCTGAGGCTTTCTCCAGGTTTGCTAGGGCCCTGCCTTTGCCTGTGTGGCCCATGCTGAACTGTGCTCCTCTCCCAGCCCAGTGCAATAGGTGTTTCCCATCAACCATCCAGGTTGTCATGAGCTAGAAATTTGTTTCACTCTGTATTTTGTAGGTTCTGCTCCTCTAGAATTTGTTTAGAGTCATTTTTACAGGTATTTGAGGGGTTTGGGGCAGAGCTAAAGCAAGTCACTACTTTTACTCTGCAATCTTGGCTCTGCCTCTGAAGGTGAGGAATTGAAGATGATTCTAGGGTTGTGAAGCTTGGTGACAGGGTGAATGGCAACGTTCTTGACATTAACAGGAAAGTTCAGAAGAAGGGTGGGTTTGGGGGGAAAGGATAATTGATTCTGTTTTGTACATAATGAACTTGAGAGGCTTTATGGGACATTCAATTCAAATGTCCAAAGGGTAGCTGGTGATACAGGACTAAGAAGAGAGAGTAGGCCTAGCTAAATAATTTGGGAATAATCTTTATAGAGGTGAAAATTAAACTTATTAAAACTGGTAAGATCTAATGAGAGTATAGAAAAAAAGAAGATGGACCCAGGATAAAGCTTTGGGGGACACCTGAAGTTAGTGAGTATAGCATGGCTGAAGAACCAGAAAAAGAGATTGAGAGAGAGCAATCAGAAACAGTAGGAGAACTAAGACAAAGCAGTTATGAAAACCCAGAGAGGAAACAGTATACAAGACAAAGTGACGATTAGTCATTTCAAATGATGCAGAAAGGCTAAGAAAAAATGAAGATTGAGAAGAATCCCTTCAGGGCATAGGAACCTGTGGCCTCAAGGTCCCACATGGTCCTCTATGTCCTCAAGTGTGGCCTTTTGACTGAATCCAGACTTCACAGAACAAATCCCCTTAATAAAACGATTTGTTTTGTAAAACTTGGACTCAGTCAAAAGGCCACATTCAAGGACCTAGAAGGCCACATGCAGCCTCAAGGCTGCAGGTTCCCACTCCTGCCTTAGATACTGTGATTAAGATATCATTAGCAATTTTGGAGAGAGTAATTTCAGTTGAATCATGAGGTAAGAAGATTGCAGAGGGTTTGGAAATTAGCAAGAGGAAAGGAAGTACAAGCACTTGGCTTTTTCAAGGAATTTAGGTGAAAAGGGAATATGGAACAATGCTGGAAAGAATTACAGATTTGGTGAACTGTTTTTTTTTTAAGAATAGGAGAACATGGGCATGTTTGTAGACATGAGAAAAGGAATCAGTGGATAGAATTTAAAGATATAAACTGGGAAAGATGGTGAGGGCAATCTTCTGGAGAAGACAGGAGGGAAGGGGATCAATGGTACATGTAAATGAGGCAGGCCCAAATTGAAGGGCTACTTCTTCATGTGAAATAGAGGTGAAGGAGGAGATAGTGGAGATGATATCAGAGGGCTGTGATATAAGAAGGCTTTAATTGTTTTGGTCAAATATGAAACAAGGTCTTCAGCAAAGAAAGTGGGAAGAAGGAGTGGCATAGGAGACTTGAAGAAGGAGGAGGATAGGAAGAGGGAGATGGGAGAGGGAGGGGGAGGAGAAGAACATTAGGATAGTCAAATCAGTAAGAAATTATTAAGTGTCTATTATGTGCCAGGCATGGTGTTAAGGGCTACGTTTATAAACAAAGGCAAGAAAACAGTTCTTGCCCTTGAGGAGTTCATAGTCAAATGGGGGAAACAGCATGAAAACATACATATAAATAAGATATATACAGGATAATTTGGAATTAATCTCACAAGGAAGGCATTAGATTAGTATTAAGGGAGACTGGGAAATTCCTCTTGCAGATGGTAGGACTTTAGATTAGATTTGAAGGAAGCCAATAAGGAGAAATCATGGGGAGAGAGTTCCAGGCATGAAGGACAGCCAGTAAAATTGCCCAGAGCTAGGGCAGCCAGATGGTGCAGTGGATAGACCTCCAGCCTTGGAGTCAGGAGGCCCTGAGTTCAGTTCTGGCCTCAGACATATGATACTTACTAGCTATGTGACCCTGGGCAAGTCACTTAACCCCAATTGCCTCACCAAAAAAGGCAAAAAAAAATGCCCAGAACTGGAAGATGGATTCTAACGTTAGATCTTTTTTTAAATGATATTTTACTTTTCCCAAATACATGTAAAAAAATTGTAACTTTTTTTTAATTTTTCAGTTCTAAATTCTCTCTCTCTCTGTTTCTCCTCCCCTCTCATTGGGAAGGCAAGCAATTTGTTATAGGTTATGCATGTGCAGTCATGTAAAACATATTTCCAAGTTTGTCATGCTGTGAAAGAAAACACAGGCAAAAAAAGAAAAATAAAGTAAAGAAAAAGTATGCTATAATGTGAATTCAGACTCCATCAGTTCTTTCTTTGGGGATGGATAGCATTTTTTGTCATAAGTTCCTTAGAATTGTCTTGGAGGCCTGTAATATTGAGAATAGCTAAGTCATTCATAGTTGATCATCATACAATATTATTGTTATTGTGTACAGTGTTCTGGTTCTGCTCATTTCACTTTGCATCAGTTCATGTAAACTTTTCTGGGTTTTTCTGAGAGCATCTTGTTCATGATTTCTTATAGCACAGTAGTATTCCATTACAATCATATACAACTTGTTCAGCTATTCCCCAATTGATAGACATTCCCTCAATTTCCAATTCTTTGTCACCACTAAAAGAGCTGTTAAATTTTTTTTATATATAGGTCCTTTTCCTTTTTTTGTTATCTTTTATTTCTCTGGGATATAGACCTAAGAGTAGTATTGCTTGGTCAAAGGGTATTCATGTTTTTATAGGTCTTTGGGCATAGTTCTAATTTGTTCTACAGAGTAGTTGAATCAGTATACAACTTCACCAACAGTGTATTCGTGTCTCGATTTTCCTACATCCCCTCCAATATTTGTCATTTTCCATTTCTGTCATATTAGCCAATATTACAGGTGTGGAATGGTAGCTCAAAGTTGTTTTAGTCTGCATTTCTCTAATCAATAGTGATTTTGAACATTTTTTTGTATGACTGTAGATAGCTTTGATCGCTTCATCTAAAAACTGCCTTTTAATTTCCTTTGACTACTTATCAATTGAGAAATGGTTCTTATTTCTATAAATTTGATTCAGTTCTTTATATATTTGGGAAATTATGTCTTTATTAGAGAAACCTGCTGCAATTTTTTCAGTTGTGATTTCCCTTCATCCTATTTCCCCTGTTTTCTCTCTTTCTTCTTTCACCCTGTCCATTCTCAAAAGTGTTTTGCTTCTGACTTTTACCTCCTCCAATATACCCTCCCTTATATCATCCCCCATCACTTCCCCCTCCTACTTTCCTGTACAGCAAGATACATTTCTATACCCAATATATGTATATGTTATTCCTTCTTTGAGTCAATTCTGATGAGAGTAAGGTTCACATACTCCTCCCTACTTCCCCATCTTCCCTTCCATTGGAAAAGCTCTTTTGCACCTCTTTTATGTCAGATAATTTACCACATTCTTCTTCTCCCTTTCCCCTTTTCCCAGTGCATTTTGCTTTCTCTTTCCCAGTGCATTTTGCTTTCTCATCCCTTAATTTTGTTTTTTTTTTAGATAATCATCCAATCATATTCAACTTACACTCTTCCTTTCTGTCTATATGTATTCCTTCTAACTGCCCTAATAATAAGAAAGTTTTTAGGAGTTACAAATACTATTTTCCCATGTAGGAATGTGAACAGCTTAATCTTATTAACTCCCTTATGACTTCTCTTTCATGTTAACCTTTTTATGCTTCTTTTGACCTTTTGAAAGAAGAAAGGAAGGAAAGAAGGAAAGAAGGAAGGAAGGAAGAAAAGAAGGAAGGAAGGAAAGAAAGAAGGAAAGAAGGAAGGAAAGAGGGAAGGAAGGAAGGAAAGAAAGAAAGTAGGAAAGAAAGACAGAGAGAGAAAGAAAGAAAGAAAGAAAGAAAGAAGGAAGGAAGGAAGGAAGGAAGGAAGGAAGGAAGGAAGGAAGGAAAGAAGGAAAGAAAGCTGTGTTACCCAACTGGCCAGTTCCTTTGGTCCCCCAGGAGCAGCTCCTTTTCTACTCACAGAGGTTGTTGTTTGTCCTTTGTTCTTAAAGGGGACCATGATATCAGGGAGGTGATGCCATGATATGCAAGTAAATTGGATTTGGCACCATAACTTACCTTGTTTTCTCTCTCATATTGTTATTTATCTTTTCTGTTAGTCATGTCTTCCCAAATAATTTATAAACTTAAGGGCCAGGAATGGCTGTCATATCTCCATATAAATGCTGTTGAAAAAAAACCCATCCTATTTTAGCACAGACATTTCATCTAGCTAAGAACACTGATTGAATTAAATAATCAAAACTTAGGGTAACTGGGTGTGTACACCCCCTTGAATCAGTCAAAGCCATTTTGTTAAAGATAGGTTCAGGCTTTAATCAACTTATATAAAAGTGTGAGAAATGGGGTTCAGTCACTCGTTGGTAGGGTTAGGGGGCTAGCCTAAGTGTGCTGCCATAGCCCACTGCTCCCCTAGTAGCATACCATGTGGAGTTCTGTTTTCCCTTAAGAAACAAAACTTAACTGAAGTGAGCAAAGGAAGCATTTATTTATGGTTCTTGCAAGAAGCAGGTGTATGGTACCCCGCGGGGACACACACACGTCTTGGACAGAAGCCGGAGTAAGCTCTATACAGTTAGTTCCTCCTTGTCCTTCCCTTCAGAGTCAGGATTGGTCCCTACTCTTCCGGGTTACAATCTTCCTGATACTCCCACTTCATATTACTCCTTAACATGTCCTTCCTCCCACTAGCATATGAAATGTGCCTAGTTTTGTGCTATTGTCCCCCTCTGGGCAGAGAAGTTCATATTCATGAAGTTAGTTAAGCATGCTCAGTGGTGAGGACTCAGTGACCAGGGCATGAATCCTCGAGGTTGAGCCATGCTGCACATTTCATTCTCCCTAACTTCCTTGAGCTAGGAGGCCCTGACCACCATTCTTGCAAAACAGGATGTGCTTATCTGCTAACACTGCATTCCTTAGCAAATTCCTTATATGGCAGTATCTGTGTAAGCAGAACTTCATATAGTACTAGCTTCTTTATCTCACAAAAGGAAAAAAGTATCTCAGCACTATGGAGAGAGATTCTAAGAGTCTAGATTCAAGAGGTTGAAGTCAACATGGCATTTCCAGCACACTTGTGAAAAGTCAGAATTGAGCTATGGTCAAGGAGGAGGATTTTCAAGGAGAGTCATCGGTTTTATAAACATCTCAGAGTGAAGGAACCAGGCTGAGAAAAGTATCAAGAAAAAGTTGGCTCTTTCTTCAACATCTCCTTCTGATAGCTATCTAGCCACAGAAACTATAATATAATCTGTTGGTTTTCTTTTCCAAGTATTTCCAATAAAATGAATTTTGCCACAACCACAAAGAAGTCATTAACTGTTATGAATACCAACATAAGATTAGGCAGAGAGTCTGATTTCTCCTAGGTGTTAAGAATTTTCTGAACTGGGAGCTCATAGTAATTGTGACTGAACTCAGAACTTTTCATCTAAAACAATTCTCTAAACTTGCAGAGGAAGGAATGAAGTGGACCTTGGGATCCATTATATTGATAGTTAGGCTTAACATAAGCTAATTACTTTTTTGTACTTTAATCCCCACCCTAACCATAGAGGCACGCAAAGCTAGCACATAATAGAAGTTTGATTAGTGCTTTTTGAATGAATGGTTAAATTAAAATTATAAACTGAAGTAACTGGTGAGGATAATTGTTTAGATAAAGTGAAGCCAAATGACTAGGAAGACTGCTCTCTTAAAGGTCAAGCCTTGCATGGCAAGGCGCGTTACTCAGGGTACCAAGATCTATGCACACTTTCCTTTCTTATTTCACTCATCCCAATGGACCAATTGAATTGGTCTGATTGGTTTTCCCTACCATTTAGGAACAAATACTTTTAAAATGGATTTTTTTTGTGGTGTTAGTAGCCATATTGGAAAAAAAAATGAAAGATAACTCACACCCAAAACACATAGCTAAAGTCAAATTTATTGGAATGAAAATGAAATTCCAGGTAGGAAAGTGCTTTCCTGGATTCAGGCCTATTGTTTATCCCATCACAGAAAGTGCCAATAGGTAGAAGGCAGGCTCATAAGAAAAGGTTCTTTTCCTAAGGTGGTGCTTACTTTTGTACAGAGGAAACCTCAACTTTCCATCTGATCTATGATTCGAATTTTTTTTCTTGCTTTAGAGAAGACATTTCAGAAGTCCTGAGGCAATGACTAGTTGAGAAAGAAGCAGAGGAACTCAGGGTTTTGATGTGTGACTCTCACCTTGCTAAAAGCTTTAAGGTCAAGTCCACATATTCCTAGAGCTAAGGGGTCTACCTCTGTACATGGCTGTTATCTATATTGCCAAAGCTCTTGGGAGTATGGACAAGGGGCCTCATGCTTCCCTTTAGGTAAGTTTATAAACAGACAACACGATAACTAATAAGAAAATCAGAGATGCTGTTAAGTCCATGGCAAAAATATATGACTATTCTTAGCTCTTCTGAGCCAGTTTTCCAAACTTTCAAACCTACCAGATAGCTGTAATAGTAAGGTAATATTCATTCAGGTCTTTCATAAAGTACTTTATCTATTGTATCTTACACATATCTTTAAGATAGATCAGCATGAAGTTACTGGAAGCTAATACAAGCTACTATTAAATCAATGGTATTATAGGAGTTCATCATGATTAGTGAGGGCTGGAAAATGGTACAGGGAGCTTGAGAGAAGGCATGATTTAAACATAGGTAAGGCCATTAGATTCCTGACACTCTCTCTCTCTCTCTCTCTCTCTCTGTCGACAAAGTACTTTGATATTCCTTAAAATCCTTACTGAAGCTTTGGATTTTCAACACTTCAAATTAACACTCTGTTGAATCTCACAGGGGGTCAAGAATGGGGATGAGAATGGATCCTTCTTTATTAATGAGCCAAACTAGATGATATGGAGGCAGTACAGCATGTGGGAAGAAATGTAGGCTCTAAAGTCTGAAACACATCTAAAAGATGCTGAGAACATCTGAAAGCAATGTGAGCATCATTTGATGCTATCTTGGTCAAGTGATTTAAAAACTCCTCTGGGTCTAAATTCTTCATCTGCAAATTGAGGTTATACTAGATGGTCCCTGTACTTCCTTCAAGTTCTAAATCCATGATCCAATGATGCCACGATGGTCATCCAGAAGCAGCAGGGTTCTT
>NW_020954619.1:7903572-7932030 GCF_900497805.2 Vombatus ursinus
ATTTTTAAAATGTGTTCATAGACTCTAGGTTAATAACCACAGTTATAAGGCAAAGAACGCTTGAGCAATGGGAGAAGTGGCAAAGAGACAATATCAGGCTTGGTTTAAGAAAAAAAAAACTTTCAAATAGGCAGCAAAGGGAAGAAGGTAGAGTAGCAACAACGAATGCAGTCAGGTTCCTGTCCAAAAAAAAAACTCCTCTAAACAAATCTAGAAAATGCACTAGAGTGAAGATTGATGAAGAAATCTGCAAAATGTTAGAGTTCTTTGTCTGACCCAGGTTGGCATAGAGAAAAAGACAAGAAGGGTCTGCTGACTTAGGGACTGAGACAGATAGGAGCACATGGCACAAGGAGTATTCCAGTGCCTAGAGACTGGCTGTGCACCAGGATGAAGGGAGGTCCCAGATCTACTGGGGTACTTGAATACAGAGACGTGCCACCTGGCAGCTCTGTCACCTACTACCCAGTTCTGGGTCACAGACTCAGGGTGGACTAAGAAGGGGACTTGTGCACAGAGATGGGATTCCCAGGTAGGGGCACCCTGGGCAGTATGCAGAGAAAAGAAGTTCAGAAGTCAGCAGCAGCATTGTAGTCAGACCCTAGAAGCAGAGAGAGGTCTCAGTTCCAGCATCTAGCCTCACCTACAGAAGACTAACCAGGGCAGAAATCCTAGAACAAAGAGGAGCCTGGATAACAAGTGCTGAGTCTAGCAGCAGTCTACTGGACTGAAAACCAGATCAGGAATTTAAAGAGCTCAAACAAGAGTGGCTACAATCAGACTTTTTCCTAGATCAGAAATTTTGGGAGCACTGAAAGATTTCAGGATTGCAGCCTGAGCTATTCCTGAGATCCTAGAATAATACAACCCTCAATATTCCAAGAAAGGAGCAGCAGGATTGCCCCCAGACCTTCCCTCCAGAAATGCCACAGAGCCTAGCCCTAACATCTAGTCCAAAGTCAAGAAGTTGGCTTCCAAATACAAAAAAAGGAACCCACCACAACAAGCTATTATGATGGTAGAGACACTCAAGACACAAATGCGGAAGAGGATGACTCCAAAACATCTACAAGCAAAACCTCAGAGAAAGAAACACGGGTCCAAGCTCAACTGGATTTTTGGAGGAGATGAAACAAGTTTTAAAAAGAATTTAAAATATATTTATAAATGGATTGAGTGTACTTGAGGAAAAAATAGAAACAAAATGAGAGATATAGAAGAAAGAATTGGAAAGGGAATTTATGACTTGGCACAAGAGGTAGAAAGTTTTGTCCAAGCTACAAACTGTCTGAAAATTAAAATGGACCAAATAGACATCTCTGACTTTATGATACAATAAGAAATATTAAGACAAAGTCAAAAGACTGGAAAATAGAAGAAAATGTAAGGTATCTCATAGCCATAATTTCCTAATAATTAGAATTATCCCATAATGGAATGGACTGACTGTCTTTAGAAAGTTATGGGTTCCTCTAATTGGGGCAAAGGTTGGATGATCACTTGTCATGTATGTTTTACCAAGTAGGAGCTACACTAAATACTGAGGTCCCTTCCAACACTGAAAATTGTATGATTTGGATTCAGAAGACATGAGTTCAAGTCCCAATTCTGCCACTTACTAACTGGAAGACCATGGTCTCTTTACCTCTACGGATATCAGTTTCCTCATCTATAAAGTGAGGGGCTGGAAGTAGGGTAGATGATCTCTAAGGTCTCCTCAAGTTCTAATATCCTCAAACTCTCTGCTCAAATCTCTATTAACCACAGTCTCATGGTTTTTGAATACAATAAAGAGTTCTGGAAAAGGTCAGGAGATGGCCAGTAATTGAGAGTGTCACTCAGAATCAGTCCTGATCTCAGAACACTTAATCATACCCAGCAGGGCTGTTCTCTTCAAGTGTCAGTCCACATCCTGCCAGGCCTATGGCATGGCATTCACACTCCTGCTAATCAGTGTGGGGGTGGCTCCCACTAGATGCTTTGAAAGATTGACCCTTCTCACTTTCCAGTTTCCATTTTCCTCTCCACATAACTGCTGAGAGAGCACCTCACATAGCAAAATTCAGATTCCTTTCAAAGGAGAAGTCTCCTCCTTGATATACTAGGTATTATACAACTATGTGATCTGAAACAACCTATTTAACATTTCTCTGGGCCTTACTTATCTGCCCAAATGGGGCTACTACTTACTTGAAAATGCTTTGAAAGGTTGAAGGTGCTATGATTTAATATGAACAATATGATCTATTATTCTTCAAAAATCATAGGGATTTTTTTAATTTACGGAATATATTTAACACATAGGCTTTCTTGAAATAAAAAGTTATTGCTATATATTTGGAATCCTTTCCTATGTTCTTCTGTGCACATGACATTTGGTTTTTTCTTGTTTTATATTTGTTTATAGTGTTTCTTTTTCTTATGTATATACATTTTAGCATTTGTCTAAAATAAAAAATAATTAAAGAAAAAATTTGTGGAATAAAACAAGCATTTCTATTACATAGTATAATAAAAAAGGTGATAGCACATGAAATACAAATCTATTATGTACAACTTGTTATTCCTTTTAAATATATAATAATCATGTACATTTTTTCTTTATCCACTTTACAGAAAATAATTATAAACAATACTAGTAGCTTTACATAGAGCCCTAAAGTTTGCAAGGCACTTTACAAATAATTTCCTTTTATCCCCACAAACAACTTTGGGAGGTAAGTGTTGTTATTACCCCATTTTATAGATAAGCAAACTGAGGCAGAAAGAGGTTAAGTGATTTGCCCAGAGTCATACAGCCAGTAAGCGTCTGAGATGGGATTTGAACTCCAATCTTCAAAATGGACCAAGATTGTGATAACTGTGCTCTCTACTTCACAGGGTTGCTCTATAAGTACTTTGAAGAAGTTAAAATTCCTTTTATTTAAAAATAATAATTCCGATTTTAAAGCAACAAACTACTTAAACTATTTTAGTCAGGAAGTGAAAAATAATAAATCTAAATACAGAAGCTAAACATCCAATTGAGAGAGATCACAAAATATCAAAGTTAGGGAAGACCAAGCTTACCTTGTCCAATCTTCTTGTTTTATAGAGATGAAGACAGTGAGACCCAGGAAAGTGAGATGACTTGGCCAAGGTCACATCATGATAGCCTAGAGTAGAAAGAACCCTGGGTCTTTTGACTTATTGTCCAAGTTCCTTAAATCCTGTGGGAAAAATGGATAAATGAGAACACTGTATTGTGGAAATAGTACTGCATTTTTAAAAATGCAAGGTTCAGTCCCCCCTGCCACCATCTAATAATATGACCTAGGCGAATTATTTTGCCTCCCTGGATCAAAGTTTTCTTCAAAGCCATAACTAACAATTTTGTTGCCCACAACAAGCAAAAAAGTGAGCCCAACCTCAAACCAGCAATGGAGCAAGAAATCTCAGCTTGGATGCCTGATACGGAAGGGAATAACCTTGACATCAGCTTTGTGAGAGACACCTTGAGACCTCAGCCCCTAATGGGGGAGAATGCCAGACACCACTGCTGAGGTGGTTCACATGGTGTGGAGCCACAGGGGTACAGGAGGGGACAGGATGCATAGGAGAGTAATAAGGAAGAAGTATGCCATCTGGTAGCTTCCAGGTTAAACTAACTATTCTTGATAACCACCTACTTTGCTGCCAAAAAGAGTAGAAATGTGGTCAAAATGTAGATGTATTATGCTTAAAAATTGAATGATGTTTTAAAAGAATTATTTAAAATGTTTGTGCCTTCTAGATTTGAGTGCCTTCAGACAAAGAACTGGTTGCCCCAACCTAGTTTTGGCTCTTGTTTACTCAGCTGAATAATGATTGCATTAAATTAGATTACATCTAAAGCTCCTTACAATGCACCAAAATTAACAACCACAACAAAACTCTTTACCTAGAAGTTTTTCTAAGCAATACATAATCGCTGGACGAGGTGACATATGAGGATGCCAAGGCAATTTTTTGAAATGAAGAAATTCATGCATGAAGGCAAGAAGTGACATCTTCTGAGCCACATAGCATATGAGCAATGACATAAAACGCCATCTCTGGGAGCTTTGCCCAGTGCCTCACTCACACCGGGTTGTCACAATGAAGGGAGGTCAAGAGAGTGCATTTCATATAACTGAGTGTGAAACCCCTAGCCACTTAAGAATGAGTTCACTGCAAGCTTCCCAACCACATCCAATGTGACAAGCATTTCCCAATGCCTGAAAAGCTCATGGGAGTTGCACAGGTGAGGCACTGGTTAATGACCCCGTCTGAGTGATCGGCAGAATGAGGACTATCACGTCAGTATTATTTATGCAGCTTCGGGCAGAGTGTATATTTACAGATGGCTTAGTTTTAGCATGACAAAAAGAAAAGAAAGATGGACTTAGAAATCAGTGAGGCAGAAAGAGCATCTCCTTTCAGTATTCTGGTTGTGACTGCATAGCCATGCAAAAAGCCTAGAGTCCCAGGTCTCAATTCCTGACATGGCATGTAAATTCAAAAGACAAATCATGGTTTGTCTTGAGTGTAAAGAAAGAGATGGGTTTTAAAGGTTGGGGAGGAAGGCTTGGGGAAGATTGACCAGGAAGGTAGCGTGAGGAGTAGGAGGGAAGAATGAAGAAACCTAAGACTCTTCTAAGCCCCAGAAGCAATCTCAGAAAGGGACCATGATGTAATGAAAAGAGCACTGGATTTTGATTAAGATGAGTCATAATCCCAACTTAGCTACTTATGAAATGTGAAGTCTAAGGTAAGTCACTTAAGTCTCTTAGCCTTAGTTAATTCATCTGTAAAATGGGGATAATAGCACCTAGTCTACCCAACTCATACTGTTTTGAGGATCAAATAGGATGTCAGTAAAGCCCTTTATAAATTGCTATGAGAGTGATTTGTTTTATCTTTTACTTCTTTCTAGAATCAGATTAATCATCATCTTCAGGGAGCCTTTTCTGACCTCTCCACAACCTCTTAGCTATTAGGTTCCTTTCTAAAAAACCTTGTATTTGAATTTATTTATTTATTTGCATTTAGTCTACTTAAAAATGTTATCTTCTCAGATAGAATGTGAGCTCCTTGAAGACAGGGTCTATTTCACTTTTGTCTTTGCATCTCCAGTGCCCAGCACTTGCCTGGTACATAATAGGAGCTTAATAAATGTTTTGTGATTATTGATTAATTTTGTTTAAGCCCCATTTATTGATCACAGGATCTTAAAATTGAAAGGGACCTTTATGATACTCAGGCCAACCCCATACTTGAACAGGAATCCTCTTGACAATATTCTTGATAAGAGGTTATCCAATCTGTGTCTAAATATCTCCAGTTGGGGGGCAGTTAAGTGGATAGAGCACTGGCCTTGAAGTCAGGAGGACCTAAGTTCAAATCTGGCTTCAGACCAAACACTTGACACTTACTAGCTGTGTGACCCTGAGCAAGTCACTTAACCCCAGTTGCCTAAAAATAAAAAATTAAATTAAATTAAAAAAACAATAAATATCTCCAGTTGGAGGAAGCCAAGTCCCAGAGGGTAGAAATAAGCTGTCCACAGTCATGCAACTAGTAATTGAGGTAGTCAGGAAGCGCACCCATGTCTTCCTCTGACTCCAAGTACAGTACTATGTTCTCCTTAAGTTTGGTTTCAGACTAGAAAGGGTTCCCTCAAGACCAACATTTAAACAACTGGTGTTTTACACCAATAATTCAGGTTTGCTTATTGAAAAAAATTTTTTCAGGTCAGTTTTGCCCTTCCACTCAACAAGGACAGTGTGGTCTAATGATCCAGAAAGGGGATGAGGAAGGAGATGGAATAAGCACTACATAAGCTCTTAAGGAACTAAAACAATGCCCCTCTCTCCCCACTGATCTTGTAGTATTCTAAACTGGGTCACAAACAAAGCATACAGGGAATGCAATTTCTTTTTAAGGTTCAGATATGTTTTGATTTAATTATTCCGCTCCATCCCTGAGTCCTCAGCCCCAAATTGATGACATGAGTGATTTGCACTTCATCAGAGGTACAGTCCAACTCTCAGGCAAGCCTTTCTGAACACATGCTGAGACCAGAGGGGTTACCATAGCAACAGTCATCCTGCGAAAGCTTTCAAATCATTCCCTCCCCTTGGACCCCTCCTCTCTAGGCCCTCATCTTCCTTGGCAAATTTCCTTGACTTTATGATTTACACAGATAATAAGCAGACAGCACAGGGAAATTAATACTCAACGGTGCTGTTATATATTTCCAGGTTAGATTGACCTCCCTTTGAATGTGGTGCATCCAAGGGAATCATGGAGTCATAGAACCTCATCACTGGAAGGGTCTTTAGAGATCATCTTTTCCAACCCACTCACTTTACAGACAGGGAAACAGAGGCCCATAGAATTTAAAAGACTAGTCCAGAGTCACACAGTGCAAGTATTAGGACCAATACCTAGGACTCTGGGAAGTAGTGTGGTATAGAGAATGGGCACTGGATTTGGAATCAGCCTGAATTTGAATTCTATTTCTCATACTCCCAATGTATATGACCTTAAACAAGTCACTTGACCTCTCTGAGACTCAGTTTCCTCATCTAAAAAAATGAGGGGGCTTGGACTAGATCACCTGTAATGGCTCTCTCAGCTCTAAATCTATGAGCCATGACATATGATTCCGTGACTCCTAACTATAGGAGGTTCTTACAGGCTCTTTCCACTAGTCTCAAAAATGAGTTGAACAAGACCAGTGTACATTCCCTGGCCCTGTGTTTATATTTGCCAGGAAAACAGAGTCCATTTTAGGATTCCCAAATATGCAGTGGGCTCCATCAGTGAATCAACAAGTGGCCATTGAGCTCTTGCTCTGTGCTCATCACTGTGCCAGTATATTCCTCACCCTACTTTGTCCCTTTAATTTGGTTGGTTGATTTCTTCTTTAAATATGTTTAGGTTTAACCACACAACGAAGTGTGTGAACTGAGCCATCATTTAATTACCATTTGTGAGGCCATTCTTATCTAGTTATTTAAGATCCCAGCTAATAAGTTTTACCTCAATCCTCAGATTTTATTGCCACCTGCTAGAAGACACAGGTATTTGTAGTGATGCTGGGATAATCTAATGGCCACGTGAATAATAAAATATTATCATTCAGCTGTACAATAATACAGCACATGAAGGTTTTCAGATGTATAACCTATTCTGAAAGCACAAAAATAAAGGTCAAATCTCATCCCTTCTATTTCCACAATATCTCTTGCATACGTCTACTTCTCTCAAATCACCTAGCCACTACTTTAATGCAGCCCCTCATCACTTCTCAAATGGACTACTGAAAAGGCCTCCCTTCCTCATGGCTCTCTCCACTCCAATCCATCCTCCACATAGATGCCAAAGTGATTTTCCTTAAGTGCAGGCTATGCCATACAACTCCACTATTCAATGGTCCTCTGCTGCCTCAGGGAGCAAAGGTAAATTTTTCTCTTTGGCTTCTAAAGTCATACACAAATTGACCCTAACCTACCTTTCCTGGTACGTTACCTACATTATACAGTCCCTCCAAACTGACCTTCTTTCCACAAGAAGGGCATGCCAAATACTTTAATAAAATCTAGGTAAATGTCATCTGCAGCATTTCCTTGATCTATTTACTTCAAAATCTTATTAAGAACAGCAATCTGCTCATTTAGGAAAAAAGGAAACAAAGTCCACCTGGCACGAGCTGTCCTTGCTGAAGCTATGTTGGTTCTGTGTGAGGAGTTCTTATTTTTCTCTATGTTCACTAAACAGCTCTTTAAAATAAAAGAGACTTTGAGGATTGGACGAATTTTGCCAGGAATCAAGATCCAGCTCACCGGACTATAGTCTACCAACTTAATTCTCTTCCTTTTTTTTTTTTTGAAAATTAGAATACTTTTCCTTCTCCCTGTCTCCCCAGTCTTTCAAATATTATTAACAGTGGCTCAGAAATCAAATCTTCCAGTTCTTTCAGTACATGGGGATATTTAATTATTATATTATCCTTAATAATTCAGAAGTTGATTAAAAAAACTTTTGAGGTCAGATTTGACTTTCACCCAGCAAAGACTGTATGTTCTAATAAACCAGAGCTGGTAAAGGGAGATAAGTGGAGATGGAGGAGGCACTGTGCTAGCACCTAAGGAGCTAAAACAAAGCTTCCCCCACCACCAATCTTGCAGGATCCCTGAACTACAGAACAAACAAAGTTTAGAGGAAAAGTCATCTGGTTTTAAAGAAGTAGTTCATCTGGACCAGGCAACTTGAATTCATCAAGGCCAGCCAGGTGATCTCTAATCTTACTTATTTTTGGGATCAACTCCCTATTAGTCATTTGGTCATTTCCTTTTCAACCCAAAGGTCATTCTCTTCGTCAGGGAAAATAGAAGTAAAATAATTGGACAGCTCTGTCTTAGCTTTGTTGTCAGCTGTCATCATCCTATACACCCAAGTATACATCTGAATCTTTCTGTGTTCCTCTTCTTTTCTTCAATAGAGCTTTTGGTAGTGCTTAGTTTTCCTCACCAGCACAAAAATATTCTGAATTTTAGCACTTCTTACATGATTTTTGTAGGACTGTGGCATGTTCTTATATTCATGCAGTTACCTGTCATTGCTTCCATCTTCCGGAGATATCTTTTAAAAAGCTGAGTTGGTTTATGAGTTTTCTTTGAATCCACAGCAGTCTCTTCAGAAAGCTCCATTTCGCCCCCTTTTCATAAGAACTGTTTCTTTTAGGCCTTCAGAATTTCATACATAAGAGTTTTCCAAGTTTCCTTTACTAAATTCTCATATAGAACTTTAGTATATGGAATACGCTAAATGTGCTCTCTCAAAATATAGGCTATATGTCAAACTATATTTAGTTTTGTTTTCCTTCTCTATCAAAATTCAGAGGTAATGGTCATTTCCCCTGCCCCAAGGTTTTTATCATTTTCATCCAGCAACCAGTTCCTCTGTCTTAATGAATACAAGACCAAGAACAGAATTTGTCCTTGCCAATTTCTCTACTTTTTAAGGATGAAATTATCATTAAGGAAAGTCAAAAAGTGGTGAGTTGCTCTGCTTTGAGAGAGAGAGAAGACAGACAGACAGATAAGCAGAGAGGGAGGGAGGGTGAAGAGGAGACAGAGACAGAGAGGGAGGGAGGGAAAGGGGGAGAGGGAGAGAGAGGGAGAAGGAGAGAAAAGGGGATGGGGGGGAAGAGAGGGAGAGAGAGAGAGTTCACTCCAGCAAATATCTGGATAGTTGAAATTCCTTATCATTAGTATATCATGCTTCTGTTCCTGGCTTGTGATCTATTTCCTTAATTCTGCTTCTATTCTTTCTATCCAGGTTGTCTATAGTATACACTGATGAAAAAATTCTACTGGATTTACTTGTAAGGTTATCCCTTCTTAATACATAATACCACCCTTATCCTGTTTCTTTTGGATAAAGCATACCGATCCAGAGCCATATTCTCATTATCAGAATCATTTCAAGTCTCTGTGATACCTATTAGGTCAACTTTGCTTCTTTCCACAAGGAACTCTAGTTCCTTTTGATTATAGCCTAAATAAAGTACATTGGAGTATAGATACTTGAGGCCAAAATTTATTGCTGGTTTTTCTTAGACTTTGTCTATTGAGAACTTTCAAGTGTCTTTAATTGCTACTTTTCTTACTTCATTGAGGCCATTCTCTACAGTACCCACTTCGATAAATACATATATGTATGTATATATATATGTATGTGTACATATATATATGTGTACATGATTATATGTACATATTTTTACTACAGTTTCTCTGTTCTACACAATTTTTTATTTAGAGATCTTTTGATTATATCTGCAAGACATCAGGCAAATACATTCTTGCCAGTTTTTGTTATGTGTACTTTATCTGTGGTCAGGAGTCTGCCATTTATATCTTTAAGGCATAATATAAAAATATAAATCTCATTATTTGTTCATTTCTGTTTCACAACAATTAAGAAACTTCTTCAAATAAAACATATCTGTTCATTATATGGTAAACATACAATCCATCACTGGGCCTAAATTAGAGTACTTTTTTGACTTCCTGTCAAGATGGTTGTTTGAACTGGAGGTGAGCTGCCCAGCTCCTCTAAATCTACCCCATCAAAATCCAGAAGTTCATACCAGATTTACTCATAATCAAGAAATCTAATAAGAAAATAGAGTGAGTTACTTCTTCTAATCCAGCTGCATAAAGTCAATTAAATTACCAAGAAATTGTGGCAAAATTCTTTTGGAAAAACAAAAAGTAAAGAATATAAAATGAAATAATGAATGTAAAGGAAGGAAGTTTAGCAGTACCAGATCTTAAGCCATATAATAAGGTAGTAATTATCAAAACTATCTTGTACTGGCTAAGAAATAGAAAAGTAGATTAATGCAATAGAATAGACTTAAAATTTACAGCAGCAAATAAACATAGTAACCTTGTATTTCACAAGTGTAAAGATATAAGATTTGAAGATAAGAATTCATTATTTAGTAAAAATTGATGGGAAAACTGGAAAGGCAGAAACTAGACATAGACCAATGTCTTACACCACTTACCAAAATAAGATCAAAATTAATATATGTCCTAGGTATAAAAAGGTTATCATAACAGACGTAGAAGACCATGGAACATTTTATTTATCAGACTTATGGATAGGTGAACAATCTATAAATAAACAAGAGACAGAAAGCAAAGTTAAGTGTAAAATGGATAATTTTGATTAACTTTAGTCAAGATCAGAAGGAAAGCAGAAAATTGGGGAAAATTTTTGTAAACAGTTTACCAGATAAAAGTCTCATATTTCAAATATATAAAGAACTTTGTCAAATCTATAAGAATATGAGTCATTCCCCAATTTATAAATGGTCAAAGGATGTGAAAGGCAGGATTCCAATGAAGAAACCAAAATAACTAACAGTAATATAAAAATGCTTTAAATTATCATTGATTGGAGAAATGCAAATTAAAACAACCTTGAGACATCATTTTACACCTACCATATTGGCTAAAATGGTTGAAGGAGAAAGCAACAAATATTGGGGGAGGGAGATTTGGAAAAATTGGGAAATTAATTCATTTTTGGTAGAATTGTGAACTGATTCAAATATTTTGTAGAGCAACCTGGAATTATGCCCAACTGCCTATACCCTTTGACCCAGCAATGCCATTACTTGGTCTATTTCCAAAGATGATTAGGGAAAAGGTAAAAGAACCTATATGTTTTAAAACATTTATGGCAGCTCTCTTTGTGGTGGCAAATAACTGGAAATTTCAAAGATGCCCATCAATTGGGAAATGGACAAACAAGTTGTGGTATATGATTGTGAAGGAATATTACTGTGCTAAAAGAAATGATGAGCTCAATTATATTAGAAAAACATGGAAAGACTTGAATGAAATAATGAAGAGCAAAATTAGCAAAACCAAGATAACATTGTATACAATAACAGCAATACTGTTTTTAAGAATGACTCTGAGTGAATAGGTTATTTTGACTATTGTAAATACCCAAATTAACTGTAAAGGATATATGAAGAAAGATGCTATCTATATCCAGAGAAAAAATTGATAAATGGAAGTACGTGTAGAATAATTTTGCATTTATATACCTGTTTGTGTCTAATGGTAGCCATGTTTAGGGTGGGGGTAGGAAGAAAAAAAAAGGAGAAAAAAAGAAATTTACATGATAATTTTGTTTCATATTTAAAAGGAATAGCAAGGTTTTCATGGTAGATTTGCAGTTTCACATACAATCACATACAAAGTTTTTTATTGTGCTATGTTATGGAAATGTTTGTTTTATTCCATTAATTAAAAATAAAATACATTTTAAAAAGAAAAAAAATTAAACAAATGATTTTCATTGGTGGAGGGAGTTTTTGATTTGGAAGTTCCCCATAATAAAGGAACAACAAGTGACAAAGAAAAAGCTCTTCATGTAATATATTTGATACATATAATGTAATAGGTAAATATGTGTTGTATTTAGTATATATGTAAATATGTAATTAGTTTAATAGATTAATAATTAGACATGCAAAACCAACATGGCACTGTAATATAACAATATGTAGAATAATGCATACAACATGTATAGCATGTATTATTTCACATGCAGCATTTGTAGTGCCATATGTCTAATATAACAGTTAATGCTAGTGACATTATAATAAAGCATACATCATATGTAATATATATATATAAGTTTAAATATGTGATTTATATAATAAAATTTATTTAAAATGCTCTGTAATATCTTATGTAATATATGAAATATTTGAAATGAAACATGCAATATTTGTAACACGTGTAATATGCCACATGCACAATATGTGCTTTTGATTAATAATAACAATGGCTAACTTAAAAAAAAAGTCAACCTGAAGCCTATGGACAATATGAAAGAGAGACCTTCAAATAAAAGATGCATCAGTGAAACCAGAAATAGGATACCTATAGCCTGCAAGACCCTCAGTCTAGAGGCATCAAGAATGGCTGTCTCCCCCTAAGAAAGTCCTAAGATGGCCAGAAAGGCCCAAAGTAGGGAACTATTGAAACCCTTGAGAGTAGCAGTAGTCATTGGGCATCATGTGCTCAGAGTGGAAGAGCCCAAGCCCAGTGTCTCTCAGGTCCCTAACACTTTTTCCTCAAAAACCAGAAAGAACCCTGGATATCCAGGGCTCTGAACCTAAAATATCCAAGGAGGACTAAACCCCAGGATATGGAAATCAGAATAAAATCCAGTGTATGTTGGGTGAGACCAAATAGGGCTGACCACTTTATTCAAAAGTGGAACAGAAAAAAGTGCTAGACATTGATACAAAAAAAAATTCTGAAAGCTGGAGGAATAAGTAAAAATCAGAGAAAACAGCAAACAGTGTAATAAATTGCATATCTATAGATATCCTAAAAGCAGGAATTTGTTTTTAACAATTGCAAGCAGAGACTCAATGGAAAAAAGAGGATTTTCCTCAAGGATTATATGACTATCTATAACAAATGAAGAAAGAGATGAAAAATGAAATAAAAGCTCTTGAGGAAATAATTATCAGAAAAAGGAGCTTAGAGAGTAGTAAGCCTTATCCAAGAACTATATTTCCTGAAACCTAACTAGACCAAATAGAAATGAATGACTCCATGACACAGTAAGAAAGCCTAGAACAAAACCAAAGGATTGAAAATATGTATATGAAAATATACAATAGCTAAAACACAAGATCCTGACCTTTTAATAATAACTGACCTTTAAAACATGTTATGTAAAAATAATTGAAAACTCATTGGTTGGACTTTCTAAAAATTATAAAAGCAACTGAACATTATATTCCATATGATAATAATAAAAACTGTTCCGATGTATTTGAACCAAAGATCAGAGTGAAGATAAAGAGAATCCACTGATTACCTCTTAAAGGAAATTCCAAAAGTAAAAGTCCAAGAAATATCATACCCAACGTTCATTACTCTCACAAGAAAGAAAATGCAAGCACCCAGAAAAAAGCTAGGAGTTCGAGTCCCAGTGAACCATAGTCAGTATTATAGAATATCTGACACCTTCTACATAAAGTGAGAGGAGATCTTGGAATTCAATATCCCAAAAGGCAAAAGAAATAGTTTCCAGTTAAGAATAACTAACCCTGTAAAGCTGAGTATAATACTATATGAAGAAAATGGGCCTTTAATGCAATAGAGAAGTTTTGGTTATTTCTATTGAAAGATCAGAGCTGAGTAGGAACTCAGCTTGAAATACAAACACAAAAGTCCAGAAGAACCTAGAAAAGTAAACTTATTTGAGTGATTGGAAGGAGCTGTAGGATGATGTAGTGGCTAATATTCTAATGGACTGAGAATAAAACAAATGTTCTTTCAGAACTTTATTGTCTTCAAGAAATATTGAGGGAATTATAACAAAAATATGGTCCTTGTAGTCTGTTTTAAGAAGATCACAAGAAGGAAGGCTACAAACAAGTGTGGAAAGAGAAAAGGAGGTAGAACTTGTTACTCCACATAATTGGGTTTGGTAAGAATAAAAACATATTAGAGGAAGCAATGGGGGAATGGGCATCAGCTGAACCTTAGTCTTTTAAACTGACAAAGAGAAGTTGAAGACATAAACACAAATACACACAGTTGGGTGTAGGATACAACAAATTAAATGGGGAAACAACTTATGATAGTTTAGGGTGGGCATTTAAAAGAAGGAAGATAATACTGAGGGGGGAATAATCACAAGCCAAAAACAAAAACAAAACACCTTTCTGATTCTGAAGGGGGCATTGAATGGGGAGGGGGGAGAAAATAGTTAAAATCTAAGAAGATGTTTTAAATGATTGAGGAATGACAGAACAAATGTTGGTATACAAATATAACAGAATACTAAAAAATGGTAAAAGACAACTGCAGAATAAGAATAAGATAATAAGAATCATTGTAGTGTAAAGTGAACATACCCAGGAGAAAAATTTATGCAAGAAAAATAACATTATAAAGGCAAACAACTTTGAAAGATTTAAGAACTTGGATCAAAGTAATGACCCACCATATCTTCAGAAGATCTTATGATGAAATACGTTACCCACTTCCTGACAGAGGTGATGTACAGATGGTATAGAAATAGATTTTGTAGCATGGCTATAATGTGGATTTTTTTTTGATAGATTTTGTTTATTTGTTACAACAGGTTAACAATAGTGATACCAAAAAGGGGAGGGGGTGGGCATTGCAACATTTTAAAACATTCAGTCAGTCAACTAGCATTTGCTAAGTCTGTGTACCAGGAACTGTGCCAAGCACTGGAGATATAAAGAAAAGCAAAAGATAGGCCCTTCCCTCAAGAAATTCACAATCTAGTGGGAGAGACAACATGCAAACAACTATATACAAATAAGATACAGACGGGATAAATTACAGATAAACAACATAGGAAAAGTACTGTTATTAAGGAAGATCAGGAAAGAGTTCCTGTAGAAGAAAGGATTTTAGCTGAAATATGAAGAAAGTCAGGGAAGCCAGGAGGTAGAAATGAGGAGGGCAGGAGTTCTAGGCAGAGTGGACAAGCAATGAAAACCCCAAAGTTGGGAGATGGAGTGTTGGTGCAAGGAACAGTAAGAAGGCAAAATCTCACTAAATTACAGCAAATGTGGGTGAGTGAGGTACAAAGTCCAAGAAGGCTGGAAAGGTAGGTAGGGTCCAGGTTGTGGAGGGTTTTAAAAGCCAAAGGATTTTACATTTAATCCTGTCAGCAATAGAGAGCCATTATAGTTTATTGAATACGGGAGGGGGATTAAATAGTTAGACTTGAGTAATAGGAAGATCGATTTAAGAGGTGAGTGGAGTATGGACAAAAAGATGCAAAAGAAAATAGAAGGAAGTTCAGAAAGAATCACAGACAAATTAGACAGTTTTCAAAGTAACAGGTAGAATTTGTTATGTTTATATGTACATATTCACACAAACACACAGATGCATGTATAAGATATACACAGATACATGTATAAAATATATCTCTATCTAAAGATAGATAGAGAGATAGATAAATAGTAATGGATGGGAAATGGAGATTCATGGCTTCATATTGAATTTGCTCTTTGCAGTGCTTTGTTGTAGTTGTTGTTTTTAATTCCAGAATAAAAAAAATACCATTAGAAAATGACTTTTCATCTTGGTCCTACATTACAATTATGTTCAAACTGCATAGATTTCAGGAATTCAGAGCCCCCTCCATACCATGCCGAGGCATCATAATTGGCCTTTAATGGGAGAACTGTTCAAGTAAATTTAGCAATTGTTTTGTTCCTTTATAGTGAGAAACTGGACTGATGCACACCCCACAGAACATGTGTAGGGATGGGCCTATAGAGACCACACTACATAATTATGTGGGGAGCTCAGCATGTATACCCTGTATTTTGTTTCTACACTGAAGAGCTTTGTTCTTTGGGATGACACAGGCATCCCTTACTGATCCCTGAGATCTTGGGCTTTGGGACGACACTGCGAATTCTTGTTAGTCCCTTTACAGAGGAGTTGAGCCACGAGAAGGATTAGACATTGAGCCAGGAGAGCTGCCTGCTAAGTAGACTTTAAAGACAGTGATTCTGTCTCTCACTCTCTTTCCATATGTTAAATATGTTATGGCCCTTTAAACTCTCCTTCAGATTTCTAGCAGCAATGGCTGGTACTCACACACAGCAGCAAATTCACATGTTCACCTAGGTGAGGTTGAGACTGGATCTCAAGGGCATAACTAACCTCTTTTGCTTTGTGTTTCCTTTCCTGAGCACAAGTGACCAAAGAGTGATCCTGTAATAGGTGTCTATAGCCTTAATAGCTATGTCATATTTTAAAAGGTTGTGATTCTGATCTTGATTACCCTAAAAGGAATGGCCTCCACAACTTCTTGGAGAGCATACTATCATCAGGAGGATACTGCAGATAAAAGACTAAGAAATCCCAAGCCAGGGCATGTTTTCCAGGAGACATAAACTTTGAGTGAGGTACTTGGGCAATACAGATCTGAGGTGAAGATGCAATACCTGTTCAGGTATTTCAGAAAAGTATTTCACACGGTATTTCACACCACAAAGTATTTCAGATTTTAATGTTTTTGGTTTGAATCTCTCAGGGAGAGTATAATAAGAAATAGTTTACAATATTACATATTATTTGCCACAGAACACTTCTGAGTCTTTTGTATTTTAAGCATTTGTTTTATGGCAGGGGATATAGTTCCTCAGTACCTGATGTACATTGTAAATGGAGTATTTTCCTAGAAGGGACCCTGCTAATCCCTTTTGGAGAGATCCTAGACTTGAGCCATTTTTGTTTTAGAGATTTTGCCCTAAAGTGGGTCCTAGGATGAAACATGATAAAGCACAAAGCATAAGAAAAGCCTGACTCCATCCCTTTAGATGTTATGCTTCCCCAAGTTTGAATTATATGCATCCCCTTTCCATGGAGAGGGCAGCACCATTTCCGGATCCAGGTTGCTCAGAGACCTGTAATTCTATATATATAAGAAAAGAGGAGAAGGGAAAAACCAGCCTCTCAAAGCCTACTGAGTAAGTGCCTCCTTTTGGTTCAATGACCATTCTTTGGCACGGTCCCTTTCCCCTATCATTAGGACCAAGGAGCCAACCGGGGTACATGATGCTATCCCAATGTGAAAGTCCTTTAGCAATGAGCCAGAGTGCAGATCTCCCAAGAAGCCCAAGGGTACAGGCTCAGCTCCATAATAATTGCCCTAGCCATAATGCATATAGCCCTAGAAGTGATTAGGGTGCAGGTTCAGCCCCACACATGTTCCATTGATTGGTACTCAGGTGCCCTTTCCCATCCAGCCCCTCTTATACTGTCATTTATTTACTTCAGAGATACATTCTCTAATAACGAGAGTTTCTGAATCCAGTCCATGTCAAACTTTTCTATAAATGGAGAGCTGCAGTAGAGACTAGATGGAGGGACAACATACAAGGAGGACCAGAGAATAGTAAAAGAATTGATACACAGTACCATTGGAAGAGCAGCTATCTGGAACAAAGAGAGCAGATGAGAAACTAGGAATAAAATATCCTACAGTCAGTCACATAAAGTAAAGTTGGGAAAGGATAAGAAAGCAGGAGTTAGAAAAGTATGAAGAAAGTAGGTATACAGCATTGCCAGTAAGTAAAGTTTGATAGATGATGTGCTTTGTTATCCCATTTGGAGCAGCTTTCCTTCCCTTGCTGCCTCAGTGAGAGTCAATCTCAGAGAGAAAATGGTTAGAAGTTTATAAGAGAAAGCGACAGGAAGAGCTGTCTCGGATGAGGCTTATGGTGACAAATAACAGAAAATCTGTTACCTTATCACTGTCCTATAAAAATCAGTGATACCTTATCACTGTCCTATAAAAAAATATGCTGGTTAGTATTAACTGTGCATACTAACGCTGAATTGTTTCACCCATTAGATGTCCCCTCTGAATTAGAATTAGCCAATCTATCAAAACATGTGCTTTCTCTGTCACAAACTGTAATGTCCTTTATATATCCACTATTGGGATCATCAGGATACCATTTCTCTTGTCAGTCAGACTGGCTTCTCTAGATCATAAAGTAGATTCATTTTATAAGCTAACAGAATCTTCTCAAGGTCCCCATCAATATTTTCTGCTCATTCTATATAAGGCATAAAAGGTGATTTAGAACAAAATATTGATAATGTTATAATTTTTGTCAAAATGAACAAAATTAGTTTTGTGACCTAAAGTAAAAATTTGCTACTAGATTCCTCCCTATGAAGGAGGACATGTGAAATAGATCTGATTCAACAAGGATTTATTAAAGTATTACATATTAGGCACTTGATACACAAAGACAAAAGTTAAAACAGTCCCTGTCTCTAAAGGAACCTCAGGCTTTAGGTAAACCAGGCACATAGTTGTATAGAATCTCTAACTTTCAAGCTATGAGGGCCTTTGAAACACTCCTGAGTTGCTGGAGAGGCTACTCAGAGACATTGAAAGACTAAGGACTGTTAATGGATTTTAATAATTTATTGAGTACCTAAGAACTGAGCAATTTCCCAAACATCATACCTCCTGATCATCTTTTCCAATTCAATTCTAAGGCCAGTTCAGTGTGTGTGTATGTGTGTGTGTGTGTGTGTGTGTGTGTGTGTGTGTGTGTACGTGTGAGAGAGAGAGATGCATTATATATATATATGTGTGTACATACATATATGTGCATGTATATTATATACACATGTATGTATGTGTGTGTATATAATCTCCTAAACAAACCATAGCTCTTTCAAAAATCCCAGACTTCTGGTTGCTATGAAACCCCATCCTTAAATGGAAATATATTTCTTATTTTGTGATATGGCTTCCGACACAATCTAAAAAGAATTAGAATTACTGTCACTCAAACGGGAAAGCAAAGATTCATAGTCAGCAAGTAAACTCTAGCATATTAAATCAGGTCAAGAAACATTTATTAAACACCTACTGTGGCACTTTGCTTAGAGCTGGGGATACAAAGAAAGTAAAAAAAATAACCTTTTCCCTCAAATAGTTCATAGTCTTATGTGGGAGACAATATACAAACAAAAATTCAAGCTTAAATTGGAGATAATCTCAAAAAGAAGGTACTCAGATTAAGAAAAACTGGGAAGAGTTTCTTGAAAAAGATAGGAATTTAGCTAAAACTTGAAGAAAGCCTGGAAATCTAGGAGACAGAAATGAGGGGGTATAGAATTCTAGTCATGGGGGACAGCCAGTGAAGATGTGCAGAGTTAGGAGATGGAGTTTCATTTAGGGAACACCCATTTCAGAATCACTCATTGGTTACTTGAACTCAAGAAAATAAACACCAAGCAAAAGAGGCAGTTATGTACTTGTGATCTGGTTTCAATCTCACCTAAATGAACATGTATACTTATTACCATGTGTGTGCAGCCAACAGCTACTGGAAGTCTGAGGGAGAATTATACAGGAAAATGAAAAGCAAAGAGATATAATGATTTGCTCCAAGTGATATGTTTCACAGCTTGGCTTTGAATGCATGTCTTCTTATTTAAAATCTAACCAGTTTTCCATTACAATGAATTGACATAGACAAGAATATTTTTGATAGTATTGAAAGAAAGAAAGGAAGGAGGGAAGGAAGGAAAGAAGAAATGTAATAGACATGATATATCCAGATTTTCTCAAGTCATTTGAGAAAGTTTTTAATAGTTTCCTGGTGGGAGATGTGGACTGGACAAGGGCATAGTCAGGTAGGTTTAGAAATGGATAAATGATTCTATCAAAAGAGTAGTGATTAAAATGTTGATTTTAACCTGGAGGAAAATCTTTCATGAATATCCAGGGTAATCTTTCCTTGGATATGTGTCATGCAATATTTTCATCTTACATTGATACAAAGAAAGAAATACATAAGTCCATTAAATTTGCACAAAAATGGGATGGTTCAAAAATCAATTTCACAGGTATGAGACAGGAAATTATGGTTAGATGTTACCTCATGTGAAGGAGACCTGGGGACAACAGTAAATTCCTCAATGGGTCAACAATATGTACATGGTAGCCAAAAATATTGTATAATTTTAGGCTACTTTTACAGAAGCATATTCAATTGATTGAATTCAGTTCTATTTTAATACATATTAAACATTCCTTTTTTCATGTTACTATATAAAGCACTAGTAACAGAAAGACAAAAACAAAACAGTCCTTGACTGCAAAAAGGAAGTAATACCCAACTAGGACAACTTATTCAAAAGAAAAAAGATAATAGACCCACTATACTTTGCCTTCATCAGACCCTAAGAAGAATACTGGATTCTTTTCTGGCCACAATTTAGGAAAAAAAATTTTAATTAACTAGAGAGTACACAAAGGAGTTAAAAAATAAAATAAATCACTCTTCCACAAAATCTTCCTGAAAGAAGTAGAAATAAAGCATAGATTCCCTCCAGCACCAAATTGTGAAAAGCAGATCTCACATGCTCGATCAAGAATCATTTCTGGCTTGGGGAAGGGTATATGTACAGTTAGTGTAAAATTACTAACTCATGGCATAATATTGCTTTCAGAATGTTATGCAATTGTATGAATATAAGGGAAGTCTTAATTATCCTTGGACAAATGATAAGAAACATGATTCATCTGTAGCAAATCTTGCTACAAAGTTTGTTGACATCACCTGTGCTCCTTAATTACTTGTTTGGTGGCATTTCTGAGTTCTCTACAATGATAGTGCTCTTGATGTCACCACCTCCTATCTTCTATAGTGGTTGGCTCTATTGATCATCCTCTCTCTTTGACATCTTAAATCTCTGCCTTGTTAGTCTCCTTCTCTGCCTACAAACATGATCTCTTTTTCCCTACACTAAAAAAAATCCTTCCCTCAATACTACTACCCTCTCCTCTTTTCTTTTGCTTTCTTTTCATAGCCAAACTTTTTGAAATAATTGCCTACATTTGCCATGAGCATTTCATCTTTATACACTCATTCCTTAACCTGTTATGATCTGGATTCCAAATCCACCACTCCATCAAAATGATTTTCTCAAAGGTCACTTCTGACTTCTTTATGGCCAAATCAAAAGGCCTTCCTTCATTCTTTATCCTTGTCCTCTCTGCTACACTTAATACTGTTGGTTAATTTAGATTTATGAGGGCAAAGAATTTGATCTAATATTCACATTAGAAGAGAAAATGGAACTGTTGTAGTGAAATTTACCCCAATAAAAAATAATTAGAACTGCTGACAGAGTAGATAAGACAGACAGAAACAGAGACAGAGAGACACAAGGAGAGACTTCAGTTCATTATAATTATTATTCAGTTCATTATTCTTGAGTTTGATCAATTTACTGGTTCTGAACCTACATACCTGTACTAACACCAAGTCATATCTCTTCATCATAAAAGTATAAAAAAGACTTTGTTGGAAGACTTTAAGTCTTTAAGAGAAGTACAAGACAAGATGAGGAAACTTCAAGAAAAGGTAAGAGGGAGTGAAGGAGACTTTTCAGTTTGTAATTAGGGGAGAAAGGAGAAGTAAGAAAGGATGAACAAGAGGTGAATCAATAAGACAGTAGGGAGCTTACAGAGAACAGAAGAAAGAACAGTTACTTCAGAAGAGACAACTTTGTATGAAGTCCAGAGAGGAAAGGACACTTAAAAACAGTAATAATAGTGAAGACCAAAGAAAATGAGGTGACATGTCCCTGATGAAAAAAAAAGAATCTTTGCTTCTTCTGACCTTACATAGCATTATGTGATCTTATATTCTTACTCTGTGCTAGAGCTGTGCTCTATATGTTACATAATACTGCATTTCTGTATATATATATAATATATGTACATATATATGTGTTCTACATTCCTTACTAGAAAAATAAACACAAAAGCATGCTATCTTATTAAACATTGTATCTCTGCCAATACCAAGCACAATGTTTTGCATGTCGTAGGAAATAGTTGTTGAATATATAAACATAATTGAGATAAGGAGAAGGTTAAAAGGAAATAGAAGAGGGAATACAAAAGAAGCCTTCAGTGACTCAATGAAATCAACTATGTAGATGAGATGTAGATGGTGTGACTTAGAGATATGCAACTGATGGGGTTCTAAAAGAAAAGAAACTAGTTGAAATTATAAGTAACATGGTTACTGGCAGTCAATGATGGTGGTTGTGGGAGTTTATTTGGCATTAAGTTTTCCGGTAAGGTACTGTCACTATGTGAGAGTGATACAACCCTCCCCCACCCCCCCCACACACTCACACACTTGGATGAATCCCCACAAATCATCAACGAGAACACTATATTCCACAATACTTCTAAATTGATCCAAGACCTTAATATTAAAGATCATACAATTAAAGCAGTTAGAAGGGAAACAGATCATATACCTCTCACAGTTATGGGGAGATGTATTCTTAAACAAACAAGAGATTGAGGCAATTACAAGAGATAAAATAGATAACTCTACATGAAACAAAAGCTTCTGTACAGAAAAAAAGTCATATTCCTAGAAGAAGGGATGAAGTCAAATGGGTAAAAAACATCTTTGTATCAAATTTGTTTCTTATGCAAAACTATACATATATATATATTTGTATATATACATATATGTATACACATACATACATGTTGTTTGCATTGAGTTATTTCAGTCATCTGACTTTTTGTGACCCCATTTGGGATTTTCATGGCAAAGATATTGGAGTGGTTTGCCATCATCTTCTTCAGCTCTTTTACAGATGAGGAACTAAGGCAAACAGGATTAAATGATTTGCCCAGGGTCACACAGCCAGTAAGTGTCTGAGGCTGGATTTGAACTCAGGAAAATGACTCTTCCTGGCTACAGGCCCAGCACTCTATCCACTGTGCCACCTAGCTGCCCACATATATGCATACATACATATATGTATGTGAAAGCATCTACATACACGCACAAATAACTAATAGCCATTATCCAATAGATAAGTGGTCAAAGGATATGAACAGACAATTCTCAAATGAAGAATTACAAAGCATTCAGAATCGCATGAAAGAATGCTTTAATAATAACATAAATGCAAATCAAAACAACCCAAAATTCCATCTCACACCCAGCAAATTGGCAAAGATGACAAAAATGGTAATAGTCAATGTTGGGGAGGTTGTGAGATTATAATAATGATAATAACTAATATTAATATTTATTTTTATTTAAAGTTTTAAGTTCCAAGTCCCTCCCTCCTCTACCCATTCCCTGAGACAGTAAATAATCAGATATAGGTTATATGTGTGCAATTATGGAAAATATTTCCATTCATCATTCTGTTTAAGAAGACTCAAATTAAAGAAAACAAAAAGAAGGAAAGCAAAAAATAGCATGCTTCAGCCTATATTCAAACAATATCACTTCTTTCTCTGCAGGCAAATAGTATACCTCATCATTAGTCCTTTAAGATTATCTTGGATCATTGTATTGCTGGGAATAGCTAAGTCATTCACAGTTCTTTATAGAACACTATTGCTATCATTGTGTACAATGTTCTCTTAGCTCTGTTCACTTCACTATGCATCAATACATATAAATCTTTCCAGGTTTTTCTGAAATCATCCTGTTTGTCTTTTCTTATAGTACAATAAAATTCCATTACATTCATATACCTCAGCTTATTTAGCCATTCTCCAATTAATGGGCATCCCTTCGATTTCCAATTCTTAGCCACTACAGAAAGAACTACTATAAGTATTTTTGTACAAATAGGTCCTTTTCCTTTTTTTAGGGACATCTTTCAGATATAGACCTAGCAGTGATATTGTTGGATCAAAGGGTTTGCACAGTTTTATAGCCATTTAGGAATTGTTCAAATTGCTCTCCAAAATAGTTGGATCAGTTCACACTTCTACCAACAGTGCATTAGTGTCTCAGTTTTCCCACATCCCCTCCAACATCCAACATTTTCCTTTTTTGTCATATTAGCCAATCTGATAGGTGTGAGATGGTACCTCAGTATAACTAACATATAGATAGCACTCACTATATGCCAAAAACTGTGCTAAGCACTTTATAGTTATTATTATCTCATAGGCACACTAATACATTGTCACTGAAACTGTAAAATAGTATAACCATTTTAGAAAGCAATTTGGAATTTCACAAATAAAGTAACTAAAATGTCCATCCATTTTGAACTAGAGTCTCTATTAGTGGGCTTCCAAGGAAACCTTACAAAAGAAGAGTCTCCATATATAAAAAATATTTATAATAACACTTTTTGTGATAGCAAAGAATTGAAAACAAAGTAGATATCTATCAATTGGTGAAGGGCTAAATAAATTGCGGTACATGAATAATGGAATATTACTGTACTGCAAGGAATGATCTATGTGATAAATACAGAAAAGCATGGAAAGATCTGTATGAATTGATCTAGAGTGAAGTAAGCAGAGCCATAAAAAATATACACAACTACAAGAATAAAAATTGGTAAAAAAAAAAAGTCACACAAATCAAAAGTGAATGTAACAATATTAAAGAATAAGCATGTGTTCAATGAAGAGATATGAGAGAACAGCCCCCAACCTATCTCTTCAAAGAAGCAGGCATTGCTCTACAACCACTGCTCATTGCACTTATTTTCAGACTTTTTCAATATATGATCAATTTTTGCTGATTTTTCCTCTTCTTTTTTTCTTTTTCCTTTTGTCTTAAAAAGTACTATTTGTAAAATGGGATTGCTGTCTGGGAACAGAGAGGGAGCAATACTAGGGTAAACTATGATGATGAAAAAATAAAATATGTGCTACACGTGAGAGGCAATGAGGGTCTCTAATAGAGTGGTGATTGTGATTGAAGAGAAGTGACATAACAGATATGTTGCAAAGGCAAATTGACAATGTTTGGTAATAGATTAAATATGTAGGGTAAGCCTAGATGACCAGAAAGATGATGTTGCCCTTGATGCAGGGAAAGATAGTGATTTCTGTTTTGGGTAGGTTGAATTTGAGGTGCCTGTAAGACATTCAGTTGAAGATATCAAAAAGGTAGTTGGTGATACACTTCTGTAGCTAAGAAGAGAGATTGGGGCTGGATAAATAGATGTGTTTATCATTAGCATTGATATAATAGTTGAACCCATGGGAACTGATGAGATCAGCAAATAAGATAGTATAAAGAGAAAAGAGAAGAGTACTCCTCCCACCCCCCAGAGAGCCTTCAGAGATGCCCAAAAGAAAAATGAATTGACAAAATTGCTTAAGATTGTGGTTATCTTTTATACAAAATTACAATAATGGGAAGCAGACCAATTACACAAATAGAATTTATGTGCAAAAAAGAAATAGAATGCCAGGGTGGGGAACCTGCAGTCTCAAGGCCACACGTGGCCCTCTAGGTCCTCAAATGTAGCCCTTTGACTGAAATCCAACTCAGTGAAAGGGCCACACAAGAGGAGCTAGAGGGCCGCATGTGTCCTTGAGGCTGCAGGTTCCCCACCCCTGGAATTAAGATTGTGAATGTCAAGTAGAAGCACCACCTTTTCTGATCATGCTATGGTAAGGGCTGAAATTAACATCATAAATCAGGACGTATGACAGCAGTAAATGGAGGACAAGCAAATTTCAGTTGGAATAGAGAGAAATTAAAAAATAAGTAAGAGAGAAGGTGGTCCTATAGGCCTCAGTAAGGCCCTTCTAGAATACAAATGGTATTTGTTTCTCCTATATCCTATTTGCATCAGAAGTTGAGCCTTCTAATTGCCCACATTCTACCCATTTCTGGATATGAGGAGAGTGTAAATTCCAAGGAACTCCAATCTCAATTCCACCGTACATCTCTGTGTATGTGTTGCCCTCTCAAAATAGAATATAAGCTCTTGGAGGGCACAGTCCATTTTTTTGTCTTTGCATCCCTAGTAGCTGGCTCAAAGAAGGAAATTTAAAAGTTCTTGTTGAATTGAATTGAATTTCATCTCAAGAAATGAAGAGCATGTTCAAATTATTAAGGGGGAAAGCACTCCCAGGACTGAAAGCCTCCCTAATGAGTTCTGCAAGCCTGCTGTTTTGGGGGGCATGTGGCAAGAAGATGAAATAATCAGTCCATGCCCTTTGTTTAAAAAAATGACTACCTATTAAAAACTTTTATAGAAAAATCATATTTTGCTTATATCATGTCAGTTTATAACACTTTTTCCAGATGAAACCTGCCTGGAGCATGAGAACAATCCATTCAATATGTTTAATATGTACATATCTTTCATAATAAAAAAACACATGGGAACAAATGAAAAACTACCTGTGGTGTAACATTCAGTTTCATAGCAAAATGATGGTTGTGATAGTGTTGTTTTAGTACATAGTTAGGATGATGATAGTCATGACACTAATGATGATGACCTGACTCAATTCCAATCTTCTGCTTCTTGAATTCTTAATGTGCTTATTTCTTCTAAGAGCAGGACTTTATTCAGTAGGAGCTAAAATAAATAGAGGAGGCATATAATGAAAGAGTGTCTGGTTCAGCAGGGATGTGGACATAAGGATTTCAAGGTGAGCACATTGAGGAGCCAGGGAGAGTTGCTGAGATAAGTATGGTCCACCATTTCCCTTACAGCTGAGTTTCATAGCATCTTAGCTTTTCTCAGAATTTGGAGCTGGAAGAGACCATCTAATAAAAAATAGTAACAGCTCACATTTGTATAGCATTTTAGAGCTTGCAGTGGGCTTCCTTTCCTCCCAGAAATCCTATGAGGTAAGCACTGCAAATATTGGGATTCTATCATCGAATTTTAAAAATTATGGTTAATAAAAATGAGTCTTAGAGAAGTTAAGTTGCTTACCTAAAGTCACAGAGCTTGAAGCCTGTACTCAACCTTAGATCTTCTATCTCCAAGTTCAGTGACCTTGCTATTTCACCCTACCTTCCTGATCAAGAGTCATCTGGTTGCTGCCTGAATACTTTGTGTTTGGATATAGAAACATCTGAGATCATACATATTATCTGATATATATCTTTTCTTTTCTATTATACCTGTTTTCCTCCATATTATCCAATTGACTTTTCCAATTTTACTACACTTTACCCAACTTTATGTGTTCTATGGTGCCCTGAAAATGGCCTACATGTTCCTTGAACATCACATTTTATCTCGTAGCTTAATGTTTTTACCCAGGCTTTTTCCCAAGTCTGAAATGCACTAATTTTTCCAGCTTCATATCTTAAATTCTTTAGCTATTTTAAAATCTTAATTCAAGTACTACTACCACAGGTTTTTCCTAATCCTCCCAGTTGTAGATGTCCCCCAACTACTATGATAATTACTTTGTATAAATTACGTATATGTATGTATATACATATATAATGATTGTCTAATTGAATGTGAGCTCCTTGAAGGCATGAACTGTTTTGTTTTTGTGCCACCAGTGTTTAACACAGTGCAATCATCATCATCATCATCATCAATGTCATCATCTAATAATAATAATAATAATAATAAACATTTAACATTTATATAGCACTTTAAGGTCTGCAAAGCACTTTATATATTTTATTTCATCCTCACAACAACTCTGGGAGGGAAGTACTATTATTATCCCTATTTTCCTGATGAGGAAACTGAGGTAAAGGGAAGTAAGTGGCTTGCCTAGAGTCACACAAGTAGTAAGTACGTGAGGTTATATTTAAATTCAAGTCTTATTGACTCTAAGCTTAGTCGTTTATTCATTGTACCAGTTAGCAGCCAATGGGTAGGAAAGTTGGTATTAGATGGATTTTACTCTCATCTGAAATAAAGGAGGTTTGAATACACATGGTTTCATGTAGAAACACATAAAACTTAAGATGGAAATAAATAGAATGGGAGAGTGAATTAGGAGAAAGGATGATACAGAGAGGGAATATTCAGAAACAAAAGCTAAAAAAAAACAACTTCCTGAATCTGAAGGTAAGATTAAAAGAAAAAAATCAGAGGAGAAAAAAGGGCAAAAGAAGAAAGGAGATGGGATAGGAAGGTAGGGGAGGGCCAATAAGAAACTGTGAAAGAGAAAAATCCAGAGATCTTAGGTAGTATGAACTAACACAGAACAAAGCAAGCAGAAACAAGGAAATAATTTATATAAGGTCAGCAGCATTGTAAAGGAAAACAACTTTATGAGACTTAAGAACTCTGCTCAAAGCAATGAACAGCTCCAGAGGACTTATTATGAATCATATTACCTGAATCCTGACAGAGTTAATGAATGCAAGGTGCTAAAAGAGAAATGCATTTGTGGATTAGGACCACAGTAAAGATTCATATTTTTTGATTAGGCTAATTTGTTATATGTATTTTCTTCCTTCCTCTCTTTCTTCCTTCCTTCCTGCCTTCCTTCCTTCCTTCCTTTCTGTAGAAGGAGGAGGAGGAGCAGAAGAAGAAGAAGAAGAAGAAGAAGAAGAAGAAGAAGAAGAAGAAG
>NW_020954619.1:7932040-8010206 GCF_900497805.2 Vombatus ursinus
AAGAAGAAGAAGAAGAAGAAGAAGAAGAAGAAGAAGAAGAAGAAGAAAGAAGAAGAAAGAAGAAAGAAGAAATTACAGGAGTCACTGCCTACATTGCTTAAGAATATAGGAGGTTGTAGCTTGGGAAACAGGTAGTGAGAGTATTCACTACTTGCCTCATATCTTGTTATAGACTTTACATACTAGCTTAAGTAAATACATTTCTACATTTAAAATAATCAATAAATATAGTTTAACTAGATGTTACTCAACGGTTTTGTCAACTATTTGACAAAATCTCCCATGCTATACTTTTGATCAAAATAAAGAAATGTGAACTAGAAAATAGGAGATTTAAATGAACTAAGAACTTAAATGGCTAACTAGCTATCTCTCCAAAGTAGTTATTATTGGTTAGATGATAATTTGGAAGAGGGCTTCTATTGAACTGTCCCAGGGATCTTCACTTGGTCCTCTGCTAGGTTGTTGTTGTTGTTTTTTTTTTCCTGTTCACTCAGGCATTTAATAGGTACAAGTTCATTATGATAATGGAATATAAGAATACATTAGTTCTCAATTATTTTCTTTCCAAGACATTGTTGTTGTATCTAATATTAACAAAAACCAAGTGAGGTCAGAACAATATAAACAATGTGTACAACAAATATAACCATATAAAAAAAATTTAAACTAAAGCAAAAAAGACAACAAAATCCTATAAGGACACATATATTTAGAAAGTGACAACCCTCTAAGTATCTTCTTAACATCAAAACATATATAAATATACACTTCTATGTCTATACTTTTTGAGCTGAAAATTCCAAAACACTAAACACTAATTCTTTTTAAATTCTTTGCTGGTTAATTTTCTTTAAAAGTGATAAATAAAAAGAGAATGCATGTCTACCAAATTCTCCATTGACACACACAGCCAGGTGGGACAGCTAACTCATTAGATGACAGTTAAGATCCAAAAAAGTTTTAACAATCTCAAGTCAGGCCATAATCAGCAACATTTGAATCTCTCCTTATAAGAACTAATTGTATCAGAGATTTTTGTTCATAAATGGATTGGATTAACTCATCTCTGAGCTTTCTTTCAACTCTCAAACTATTATTCTTTGACATTGTGACTTGAATGAACATAAATACTTTTTAAAAAATCAAATCTGTGAATATAAGAAAGTTTAGAGGAATAAATATCAGATGACAGAATTCAGGATCCAAGAATAACTCAACTAGAATAATGGATTAAATTTAACAAGAAGAAATTCAATGGTATAAATGTAAAGTCTTCTTTTTAGGTTAAAAAAAAATCAACTGTCCAAGTAAAATACAGGGCTATGATTAGACAAATGTTTATATAAAAAATGAGGAGCCCTGGACTGCAAGCCTGATTTATCAGCACTGTGACATACATGATTGAAAAAGTTAATGTAATCTTAGACTTAAAGCACATGACCAGAAAAATGATATCAGTAGAAACAGTGAACTCCACATTCATCAGAACATATCTACAACACTATGTTCAGTTCTAGATGCAGGACTTTAAGAATACTGACAACTAGAAGTATGTCCAAATGAAAGTGAACAGAACGTGAAGGGAATTTCAAACCATGTGTTTTGATGAATAATTGAAGCAATTGGGAATATTTAACTTGGAAAAGAGAAGATTTAGAGAAGTCATTGCTTCTCCTGAGCTGCTGAATTCAAAGAATTCCCTTGATCTGACATAAGGAGCATACTCATGATTACATCATTTGCTTATGCTTTACTGAAGGATATTAAGGGGATAATGTTGCCATTCTCTACATGGCCTCAGGCATCAGTAATTATGCCACATAATCACCCAGACCCAATATGTTATTAATTCCAGGGATGCAACAATCACATTCACAAAACAGAACTTCCTTTAGAGTACAAGGGATCCACCTCCTTTTTTCCATATGTACACAAGCTATCCTTTTATTATTGCATTCTAGAATTTTGACAGAAATCAAAGTCAAGTTCAATGGTTCATAACTGGAAGAATTATTTTTTTTCTTTTTTGTTTAGTATTTTATTTCCCTAATTACATGTAAAAACAATTTTCAACATTCATTTTTAAAATTGAGTTCATTATTCTCCTTCCTTCCTTACCCCCCTCATTGAAAAGGCAAGCAATTTGATATAAGTTATACCTGAGTAGTTATGCAAAACATATTTCCCTATTGGTCATGTTCTAAAAGAAAACATAAACGAAAATAAACATTTAAGAAGAATAAAGAAAGTTTAAAAATATGCTTTGATCCGTAATTCAGACTCCATCAGTTCTTTTTCTGGGGATGAATAGCATTTTTCATCATAAGTCCTTCAGAGTTGTCTTGGATCATTGTATTGCTAAGAATAGCTAATCATTCACAGTTGATCATCTTTGATACTGCTGTTACTGTGTATGATGTTCACCTAGTTCTATTCATTTCACTTTGCATCAGTTCATGTAAGTCTTTCCAGGTTTTTCTGAGAGCATCTAGTTGGTTATTTCTTATACCACAATAGTATTCTATCACAATCACATACCACAACTTGTTCAGCCATTCCTCAGTTGATAGGCATCCCCTCAATTTCAGTTCCTTGCCACCACAAGAAGAGCTTCTATAAATGTTGTTGTACATATAGGTCCTTTCCCTTTTTGCTTTTTTTAAAATATCTCTTTGGGGTGTAGACCTGGTAGTGATATTGCTAGGTCAAAGGGTATATATAATTTTATAGGCCTTTGGGCATAGTTCCAAATTGCTTTACATAATGGTTGAATCAATTCACAACTCCACTAACAGTTCATTAATGTCTCAATTTTCACACATCCCCTCCAACACTTGTCATTTTTCCTTTTCTATCCTATTAGTCAATCTAATAGTATGATGTAGCACCTCAATATTGTTTTAATTTGCATTTCTTCAATCAATGGTAATTTAGAGCATTTTTCATATGGCTATAGAGAGCTTTGATTACTTCATCTGAAAACTGACTTCATATTTTTTATCATTTATCAATTGGGGAATGGCTCTTATTTTCATAAATTTGACTCATTTCTTTATACATTTGAGGAATGAGGCCTTTATCAGAGAAAGTTGCTTTAAAATTTTTTTCACAGTTATGATTGCTAACTGAATTTCCCTCCATCTTATTTCCCCCTGTTTATTCTATTCACTCTCTCCTTTAGGGATCCACCACCTTTAGGAGTTTATGGCTTAAATGGAATGCACATGCTAAAGATTAATGGTGAAGGGGGCCTGAATTGAGTTTAACCTAAACACAAAATGTTTTCTGCATCCCAGAGTCAAGTTCTGCATTCATTTGTAGATTTAAGTGATATGTGTAGACCTGGAAAAACTATAATTGTTTCCATCTGCATTTATTTACACAACATATATGATGACTGTATTCAAAATATATGAAGGGCTGACATAGCTCCTCTCCTTACCTTCTACAGGCCAGAGGTACAACATGAGGTTGAATGTTATAGGAATATAGATAATAGGATTATATGTTTAGAGTTGTAAGAGACTTTAGAGACCAGATATTCAAACTCCTTTATCTTCAGATATTGAAACTAAGGCATAACTCCTGGTTACACAGTAATTAGTTGAGCCAATATTTGAATCATGATGGTTCTTCTGATTCCAAATTCACTGCTCTTTCTAATACACTATGCTGATTTGGTTCAACATAATGAACTTCATAAAAACTGGGGATATAAAAATGATATGGGATGTTTTGAAAGCTAATGAGTTACATGCTATTATAGGTATTCAAGAAATATAATCTCTGATCATTCAGGAATGTTGTAAAAGATATTAGTAGATTGAGTAGGGAGTCTGATCAGATGATTTCTAAAAGTTCCTTCCAACTTTGAGGTTCTATAATTCTATTATGACATGCCTTATTGCTGGCTTCTTCCCCTACCCTACCTCACACAATATTTGATTAAAATTCAACAAATATTTTTAAAATATCTATAATGAACTAGGAATTGTTATATGATCTAGGGATTCAAAGATAAAATTGAAATAGTCCTTGCCTTCAAGGAGTTTACAACCTACTGGACTGGTATATAATTAAAAAAAACAGATAAAAATAACACAAGGTAGGTAGGGCTGGGGGTAAAGGAGAGATCAAAGCCCTGTAAGAATATTTGAAAAGGGAGAGGTTATTTTTCCTATTTAATAGTATTTTATTTTTTTCCAATTACATGGAAAGATAGTTTTCAACTTTCAATTTTATAATATTTTGAGTTCCAAATTTCTCTCTCTCTCTCTCTCTCTCTCTCTCTCGTTCTCCTCTCCTCTCTCCCCTCCCCAAGAGAGCAAGCAATCTGATATAAGTTATACATGTACAATCATGATAGATATATTTCCACATTAGTCATATTGTAAAAAAAAAAAGAATCAGAACAAAAGGGAAAAATCACAAGAGAGAAAAAACAAAAAAAACAAAAAAGTGAAAATAGTATGCTGTGATCTGCATTCAGACTCCATAGTTCTTTTTCTGGTTATGGATAGCATTTTCCATCATGATTCTTTTGGAATTGTCTTGGATCAGTGTAATGCTGAGAAGAGGTAAGTCTATCATAGTTGATCATCACATAATGTTGCTGTTACCATGTACAATGTTCTCCTGGGTTCTGCTCATTTCACTCAGCATCAGTTCATGTAAGTCTTTCCAGGTTTTTCTGAGAGCATCTATCTTATACCACAATAGTATTCTATCACAATCATACACTACAACTTATTCAGTCATTCCTCAATTGATAGGCATCTCCTCAATTTTCAACTCTTTGCCACCACAAAAAGAGCTGCTATGTTTCTGTTCATATAGGTCCTTTCTCTTTTTGTTTTTTTTATCTCTTTGGGGTGCAGACTTAGTAGTGGTATTGCTAGGTCAAAGGGTATATATGATTTTATAGGCCTTTGGGTAGAGTTCCAACTTGTTCAGGGAGAGGATATTTTGAACTGGGAGTGAGCAGACAAATTTAATCCTGCTCATTTTGCTAGTTGTCTCACCACTGTCTTCATAGTTTACTATCCTCCTAATGGCATGCCTGCTCCACTATGGAATCCATTGCCATTGCTTTTTCATGACATTATGGGAAATTTTCTCATGCCCTGGAAAGCTTCCAATGCCTAAAACTTAGCTCCTCCTTCTGCTCCTTGAGCCTGGAAGATTATGGTTCCTAATATGAGAACCAAAATGACAAAAGGGAAACAGTTTTGGGCTTGGAGTCAGGAAAACATCTATTCCAGTTTTGTTTCTGATACTTCCAAGTTGTATGAGAATAGGCAAGTTATATAACCTCCTTGACCCTTTCTTTTCTTGTGTGTAAAATGGGGATAATATCTATTATACTTCCTCTTTAGGAACAAATGAGCTATCTATATAAAACCATTTTGCAATTTCTATTGTTGTTAACATCTTAATCACCGCCACCACCAACAATAATATCATCAATTTAATCAGGGGATGGCAATCTATCAGCTGATGACTTTCAACCAAAACACTCCTTAGATTCAAGACATTGATTTTTTTATAAATAGCCCTATTCTCATTTTTTGCACATTTGAAATTCTATGGAAAGCATTTATTTAAAATGATGAATGCTTTCTCCCCAGTTTTTAAGGCTCTCTCCATCTTGAAATTTCTTTGTGCTTTGTGTTTATCTCTGTTTAAATTATGCTCTCCCAATAGAATGTAAGATCTTTGAGGACAGTAATTATTTATTTTCATTTTTCTACTCTTTGCTTCTAGCACAGTGCCTTAGACATAGTGGGCTTAAGAGATATTGGTTGAATTGAACTAATTTGAAATAATGATCTTATCATTTTCTACACTGACACCTAACTATGATAATTTTTTATTTTCCATGTGTTAACATTCCGCTTCATGCTGATATTCATATAAATCCATATATGCTTGAGTTTTCTTGCCTGTCACCTAATTATTAAGCCACAGTCTCATCTAAATCATATGTTCTCCTACTCGTGATTTTTAAAGAATCATCATTACCAACATTTTGGATTTCTTTAAGGTCTTTTTGGTGTTTCTATAGGGCCTTTCTTCCTAGGTGTTCTAAATGTTGTTTTCCCCATCTCATTCATTCTTACAAAAAATCTTGGTTGCTACAAGTGACAGATTGTTTTAATCTGATTTTACAGATATTGAAATCAAAGCACACATAGATCAAAGATCAAATTGTTTATATAATTTGAACAAGTATAGGGTGAAATCAGCATTATGATCCTCTCCTTGCCATAACTCTGGCCTCTTCTAATTAATTTCCTCCTCTCTATTCAAAGCCAATATCATATACAGCCTAATAAATCATTCAAAATTCGATCTGTCACTTTTTGTCCTTAATGTTTTTCTGTTATTTTGTTGAGCTGATATTTCACAAGCAGTAAAAATCCTGTATTCTTCTTTTTCTATTTCCCTTTGCTCAACCCCTCCCCACAACAAAAGTCTAAGGTTTCTGAATTTTATTCCCTCATCCACTGTGTTTACTATCCTTCCTAGGTTGGTATTGTCTATAAATTTGATATCAATTCCATTTATGTCTTTACGAAAGATAAAGTTTTTTTAACATTAAGCAGCAAAGGTTCAAGCATTCTTGGGGTTTTTCACTAGAGACCTCTTTATAAGTGTCTATCAAACTGCTGATGCCAATTTGGGCATCCACATCAATCCAGGGGTCATTTAGTCCAAATCCACTTGATTTTTCCATTACACCCTATTGCTATACAAACATGCCCCAATAAGGGACCTAAATTGAAAAACTTACACTTACAGGGATGCTTGAGGTTCAGTATTCATTCAGCCCATTCCCCTAAAGCAGTTAATCAGACCAAAATGTAAAATAGGGCAGAGAAAAGACTATTGGACTAGGAGTCAAGGAATAACATTTTCTGTAATTCTATTTCCAAAACACTTTGTGATTACAATTTATGTTGGTAATGATGATACCAAGGCATCACAAGAGCACTGGTCATCAAAAACAAGAGATAAATGTTCACAATTTTGTGGGAAGCCTGTTTAGGAAGAGACCAAACAAAGGCTCATCAATCAACACACATTTATTAAGCTCTTATTTATGCATCATGTACTATGCTAGGCACCAGGGATCTAAATGCAAAAAGTGAAGCAATACTTTCTCTCAAGGAGACTATATTATTACAGGGGAGATAATAAATATGTATGCTTGTGTTTTCATATATAATAGAATAAATATAAAGAGCAAAATACAAGCAAATACAAAGTAGTTTGGAAGGAAGGGCAAGCAGAGAGGACGTATGTATGGGAGCAGGAAGAATCAGGAAAGGATTCATATAGATGGTGGTGTTTCACCTGTGCCTTAAAGGAAGAAAAAAATTCCATTAGGTAGAACTAGGGAGGGAATGTATTACGGGTATAGAATCAATGTGAAGGCATCTATTTGTGGGATGGAATGTCATGAGTAAGAAACAGAGAAGGTCAGTTTAGCTAGATTGTAGAAGGGAGGATAGGGAATAACGTATGATGGTCCTAGAAAGATAGGTTGGAAACATGTTATGAAAGGCTTTAAAAACTAAATGGAGAAAATTATATTTGATTGTAAAGGAAATATGAAGCCCCTGGAGTTTATTGAATAGGAAAGTAGATCTGAACTAATGGAAAATCACTCTGGCAACAGTGTGAAGGATACTCTGTCGTAGGGAAAGACTTGAGACAGGGAGAACAATTAGAGGTTGTTGAAATAATCTAGGCAAAAAGTGATGAGGGCCTGGACTAAGATGATAGCTGTGCAAATAAAGAGGAATGCAGAAGAGAGAGGTATTATGGAAGTAGAAACAGCATGATTTGGCTATTTGGATTGAGAGTGAGGATAGCAGGATGATACTGAGGTTCTGGTCCTGGGTGGCTAGAGAAATGATAGTACCCTCAAGATCAAAGGGCCATAGAGTCACAGACCTGGAACTGGAAGGGACCTCAGAGACAATCTTGTCCAACCCCCTCATTCTATAAATGAAGAAACTGAGGCCCATGGAGGTTACTTGTCTTGCTCAAAGTCCACAGTTTCATTGGTTGTTGTCCTTCATGCTAGAAGAGTACTGAAATGACATCATGATGTTGGGGTCAATGTACAATGTGTTCAACTGTGGCTGATCAGACCAATACAAGCACAAGCTGTGGCACATGATTTTGATGGAATATGATTGTGCTTTAAGAAATGAATAGAGGGATTGTTTTAAAAAAACATGGGAAGACCTATATGAACTGATACAAATTGAAATGAGAAGAATGAGGAGGACCATTGTACATAGTAACAGCAATATTGTAATGATAATCAGCTGTGAAAGACTTAGTTACTTTGATCAAGACAATGATCCAAGACAATTCTAAAGGACTCATGATGAAAAATGCGTTCCACCTCCAGAGAGAGAACTGATGAACCATGGGTGCAAATTAAAGTCGAGTTTTCTCATTTTTTTCTTTTCTTCTATTTTGTGATATGATTATGGAAATGTTTTGCATGATTTCACATGTATAATACATATATTGCTTGTCTTTTCAGTGGGTAGGGGAGAGGAAGGAGAGAGAGAAACTTAATTTTTAAAAAAATGTTAAAATAAATATTCAATGAACAAACAAAAGAAATAGGGAAATTTGGAAGAGGGGAAGGTTTGGGAGGAAAGATCAATTCTGTTTTCACCATTTTGAGTTTGAGATGCCTCATGGGACATCCAGTTTGAAACATCCACTAAACAACTGAGGATGCAGAACTAAAGCTCAGGGGAGTGATAGTAGCTGCCTCTAGGATCCATCTGTATAGAGATGACAATTCAACTCATGAGAGTTGATGAGATTGCTGAGAAAGAGAAATCAAGAGAGAAGAAAAGAAGACCTAGCACAGATGGTTGGGGAAAATGTCCATAGTTTGATGATGAAAATTTAACAAAGGAAATTAAGGATCAAGAAGACAGGGAGGAGGAGAATCAGCCCAACTCTACACTTTCCTCTACTCCCAAATCTCTTGCTCTCTTATTCTATTACTGATCATGTTTTGCTGAACCCCAACCTTGGATTACTCCCACCATCTGTGTGGTTATCAGCTATCTCTAAATTATATGTAATTTAGAGATATAAATATAATGGTTTTTAATGACCAACTACAGTAGTCTTTTAATCCTCATCCTCTAACATTTGATACTGTTAACTACCTACTCCTCCTGGATAGTCTCATTTTTGTGCGTGATATTGCTCTCTCTTGGATGTTTTTGATTCTTGTGTGACTTCTTTTTCAGTCTTCTTTGCTGGATCATTCATGGTATGCTCACTAACTGTGGATATACTCACCATGACTCTATCAGGGGCTCTTTTTATATTATATTTATATCTGAGGCAGGTGTGTAGTTCAGTAGCTAGAATGTTGGGTGTAGAGTCAGGAAGACTTGAATTCAAATCTGGATTCAGGCATTTTCTAGCTGTATGATTCTGGACAAGTCATTTAACCTGTTTGCCCCAGTTTCCCCAATTATAATATTGGGGTAATAACAGCACCTATCTTTGTAGGGTTTGTTGTAAAAGTCAAATGAAGTCATATTTGTACAGCACTTAGCACAGTGCCTAGCATATAATGGGTGCTATATAAATAAATGCTTATTTCCTTCCTTTGTTTCCCCCTAACAGATCAATAATCATCTCTGCAGATAGATCTACATACCCAGTCCTAGTTTCATTCCTGAGCGAAAATGTAACTGGGGCCATTTGGATTATAGACAATGTCCAAATATCGACATTTGGAACTGGACATTCCATAGACATCTCAAACTCCTTATGTTCCAAATGGAACTCATTATCCCCCTCTCTACAAATCCTTCCTTTCTCAAAACTTCCCTATTACTAATGTTGGAAGAAGCACTGTCTCTGAAGTCAAAGGACCTTGGATTCAAATCTCACTGTTAACAGTTACTACCTGCATGACATTGAGCAAGTCATATAATCTCCCTGGGCCCCAGTTTCTTCATTTATAGAATGAAGGGATTGGACTACATTGTCTCTGAGGTCCCTTCCAGTGCCAACTCTATGACTTTATAGACCTATGATCTTGAGGGAACCATCAGTCCTCTAATCACTCGGGACCACAACTCAGTGTCATCTTAGTATCCCTACTCTCATTCAAACACCATATCCAATACATTGCCAGATTGTACGGATTCTCATTCTTCCCCTTCTCTCCAACCACCCTGATTCTGGTTCTCATCACCTCTCCTATGGATTTTTGCAAGAGTCTCCTAATTCATCTCCCTACTCTCTATTTACTCCAATCCATCTTTCTTACAGCCATCCAAATGATTTTCCTAAGGCATAGGTCTGACCTTATCATCCCCATATTTAAAATCCACAAGCTATTTATTAGCTCTGGGATCCAAAATGAACCCTAGTTTAGTATTTGAGGATCTTTGCAACCTGTCCCTAATACTACTTTGCAAGCTTTTTACAAATTAATGTCTACCAGAAACTGTGATCCATCCAAATTGGCCTTCTTGTTACTCTTCACACATGACATTACAACACTCCATCTTCTGTCTCTGTGTCTTTATATATTGCCTGGTCTCCATTCCTGGAATGTTTCACCTCCTCAAATCAACTTCTCAGAATGTATGGTTTCCCTGAAGACTCAGTGTTAAAAGCTGCAAAGAGGTCAAGGAGAATGAAGATTGAGAAAACCTTCTTCACCACCTTCTTCACGGAGGCCTTTTCTGTTCCCTTACTGCCATTTGCTAATGTCTTTCTTTCCAAGGTTATTTAATATATGCTTTATTTGTATTTTTCTAAAATATAAATACATACATCTAAAATTATGTATATATAATATCTGAAATAGGAAATATAAATATACATGTATTCAAATTTTCTCCCCTATTAGAATTAGGTGATTTAAGGGTAGGGACTCTTGTTTTTGTCTTTGAATTCCAGCACCTAACACAATATCTGCATGTTTCTTGTTGTTCAATCATTTTGTAGTCATGTCCAACTCTTTGTGACCCTCTTTAGGACTTTCTTGGCAAAGATCCTAGAGTGGCTTGCCATTTCCTTCTTTAGCTTATTTTACAGATGAGGAAACTGAACAAATGGGTTTGAGTAACTTGCCTAAGGTCACATAGCTAGTGAGTGAGAATAGATTTGAACTAAAGAAGATGATTCTATCTACTGCCCAGTCTGCACATAATAGACTCTTGATAAATAATTGATTGAACACTAACATTTTAATATTTTCTCATCATGGAAGTTGAGTGAAAAAAATGGAAGGATGAATTTGATTTGCAAACCAACGTTCAGCTCAGTCATTCCACAGTATTAGTTTCTTATAAAGCACTACTAATCCAACTGACATGACTAACATTAATAAGGAAGATAAAGGACAATTTGTGATTTCCCTAAGAACATAAACAGATGATTATTCAATTCAAAGGAGCTTTGGCAACACTGAAAGAGGTTTTTTTTAGTATGAATAGATCGAATTTTAATAAATATTATTAAGATCTAAAGAGGAAAGTAGGAGAGGTGGAAGAGAATGAAATGTTCCCCCTTTCCTCCTCCCCTCCAAAAACCCATTCTTTTCTCTTGCCTGAAATGTCTTAATTTATGTCTTGAAGTTTTTCAGGACTGTGTTTATAAGAGTGGCAACATAGAATGGTGGCTACAGACCTGGCCTTGGAGCTAGGAAGGTCAAATTTCAAGTCCTACCTCTGATATACAGCTGAGTGACCCTAGATGAGGCTCTTGTACTCTCAATTCTTGGCGCAAATCCCTAAGATTATGAGATGCAGAAAAGGTGTTGACCTGGATTGGTGGTGGGGAATTCTTATAGCAATGAAATCACCTTTCCAATCCCTATTCCTATCTCCATGAGGAGGTGGAATGTTATCCATCCAGGCAACCTTTCCAAGTATTTTTTGGTACACATACTAGCAAAGTTTCTGTAGAACCTGACTAAACAAAAAACAAGCAAGGTGAGATGATTCTGCTTAGCTGTCAGACATTTGACTGAAGCTCACAGAACTATTAGCACTTTTCTACTGCCAAGGAGAAAGGAATTAAGGAGAAAGCTGCCACCTGTGGAAACAATGCTTAAAGATATAGTGTGGCACAGTGTACTTTGATTCAGAAAACCTGAGTTCAAAACCCAGCTCCAACAATTCCAGGTTCTTACTAGGACTGAGCAAGTTATTTAACCTTTGAAACAATTTCCTTGTCTGTAAAACTGAGATAATGTTATTCATACTACCTACCATTCACTGGGCTCTTGTGAGGAAACTGAATTATTGTTAGTATAATAGAAAAAAAATAAGAATTTCTCCAATTCATTCTCAAATACTCTAACCACTCTGTTTCTCTACCTACTTACCTCCCATTGATGGGGTTATGTGCCTACCATCCAGTTTGAAAACCCTTAAATTTTTAGATTCTGCTTACCTTCCCTCCAAAGCCTTGGCCTCGCCTTTTTGATATGCATCTTTCCTCCCTGGCCCTGAAAAGAACCTGGCTCCTGTTTGTCTCTCTTTATCTCCCTTTGAAAGCAAAATGAAGAGGGTTTCATTCAGTTTCAGAAGCCCAGACCTTTGCAGTCCTGCCTTTTGATCTTATTCAAATGCACCTTTGCCCCAGCCCTAAAAAGAAGTTTGTCTACTAGTCCCAGTTCCCTTTGAAAGCAAACTTCTACCTTCCAGTTCCCTTCCTTATCTATTCTCATTGTCTGTTCAAATCTCTCAGACTTTCCAAACGGGATTCCCACCTGGGCCCTTTTTCTCAACCACCTCCCCCTTCAACTGGCCTTTCATTATGCTACACCCAATCTCCCCTCCATTGTTTTACTTTCCTGTGGCCCCTGGCCATTTCCCACCCTTAATCCTAGCTAGGCTTCACGAGGTCCAGGACCCAGGAGTTCTGTTCACCCCAGCTTACTAACCACTCCCATCCAGATCTCCCTAGGCCCTTCCTCCTGTCACCCCAAACTACTTGGCCACTCCTAGATCCCTCCCACAGTCTTTCTGTACTTAAGATTCACCTTAGCCCCCATTCAAACACTGAGCTGTTCTCACATCTAGAGGCTGAGACTCTCATGCCCGCTCGTCCTTACGGGTGTCACTGATGTTTGGGTTCCTTGGGAGTCTGGCCTATATGCTTTATCTTTAATAAACTATTTCTCTGACTGGAAGAAGATTTGGGTTGAATTCATTCAGGCAGACCTGGCAGTGTCATGATCTTGGGGTGCTTCTGTGCATCTAGGAGCACCCCAAAACCCCTATACCTCTTCACAATGAGTTACTCCTCTACCCCACCTCAGTCATGCAGAGGTCATAACCTTGATATTGCTATTACCCACAAATGTACCAACCTCCATGTTCAAGCATTTTGACATCCTTTTATCTGACCATATTTTATTGACTTTTCACCTTTCTTTCTGCCTTCCTTTACATAACTTTACTTTTCTCTTTTCTTTTTTTTTTTGGCAAGGCAATTGGGGTGAAGTGACTTGCCCAGAGTCACACAGCTAGTGAATATCATATGTCTGAGAGCAGATTTGAATTCAGGTCCTCCTGACTCCAGGGCCAGTGATCTATCCACTGTGCCACCTAGCTGCCCCTACATAACTTTACTCTTCATTGTCACTATGACCTCCAATCCCTTAACTCCTCAATTTTCTCTCAGGTAATCTCCCCTGTACTAGGCACTTTATCCTCTTCTCTGCAACTTGTCTCCTTGGTGAATCAATTCAACTCTACGCTGTCCACCTCTCCTGAGTCCCTAGCCCCTTTATCATATCACTAATTATGCCAAGTCAACCATCAGCCTTGGATCACTCTCACTATTTGCCTTCTTCATGCCTACAAATGTGCTGCTGAATGAAGGTGTAAAAAATCATACAACTGTTCTGAGTCCACTACAAATTTATACTACGTAACCTCAACTGGACCCTCACTGCTAGTAGGCAAGTATCCTTACTCCCTGCCAAGGCTAATTCCTCTGCTTGTTCAAGTGATCTCATTACATTCTATCTTCTCCAACAGATTGCCCCACTCTTTCTTTTATTTTCAATCTATTCCTCTCTACTGGCTCATTTCCTACTACCTACAAATGTGTTCATGCGTTCCCTTTCCTGTAAAACCCTCACTTCCATTCATGCTAACTCTCATTCTATTTCTCTTCTGCCCTGTGTACCTAAAGGCTTTTAAAAAAGGGTACCCATAATAGGTACCTCCATTTTCTCTCCTCTCACTCTTTTATAAACCCCTTACAATCTGGCTTCTGACCTTGTCATTCCACCAAAATGACTCTCTCCACAGTTATTAATGTTCTCTTAGTTGCCAAATCCAATAGTCTTTTCTCAACCTTCTTTCCCTTTTACCTCTCTGTAGCCTTTGACCCTGTTGATCACTATCTCCTCAATATTCTTTTCTTTCTAAGTTTTGGGTATATTACTGTCTCCTGGTTTTCCTCCTATCTATGTGACTGCTCCTTCTCTGTCTCCTTTGCTGGATCTTCCTCCAGATCATACCCTCTAACCTTAGGTATCCCTCAGGATTCTGTCTTGGGCCCTCTTCTTTTCTCCCTCTATACCACTTCACTTGGTGATCTCATCAGCCCCCATGTATCTAATTATCATCTCTATGCTAAAGATTCTCAAATCTATCTTTGCTTTGCCAATCTTTCTGCTGATGTCCAATATCACATCTCCAACTGCCTTTCAGGCATCTTGAACTTGATGTCAAGTAGACATCTAAAATTTAATGTCCAGAACAGAACCCATTATCTTTTCCTAACTTCTCCTACTTTTCCTATCTTTCTTTTACCTTCCTTATTACTGTAGAAGGCAACACCATCCTTCTATAGCAATAAGCTGTAAGCTCTGGTAGCTAGGTGCTGTCACATTGGAAAGACTTTGAATATGCCCTGACAACAGGGTCTGCCAGCTAGCTGTTCCCAGAGAGGTTCATCAGAGTATTGGCCAGTAAGTTATGAATTTGGAAGCCACAGAAATCCATGAAACATATAAAAATACAAAATGGCCCTCAGTCCTATGCAACTCTCCTCCAATTCAGCAGTGATTGTTATGGGGTACAGAGAAAGGGAATAGATTATTCTAAGAATCAGTCAGTCATTCAGTCTATAAGCATTTATTAAGCACCTATTATGTGCCAAGCACTGTGCTAAGTGCTGGGAATACAATTCAAGCAGAAATACAGTCCCTGCCCTCAAGGAACTTGCCTTTTATTGGGGAAGAGACCACATAAAAGGATGCTGAAAAGTAGGAGTGAGGGAGAGACAAAGAGGTCCTGCGGAGGAGTAAGTCAGATTACTCGGGTACCCTCTTTAAACAGAGGTTATGGGAGGGGCCATCCAATCAAAGGGAGAGGCCACAGGGCCAGAGGGTACTTCTAATGGTGAATTCCAGGACTGGAGTGAGACTTCAAGATGAGGAGAAGGTCCAGTATACAGCCTGAATATTAATGAGAAGAGAATCACCGAGCTTTAAGATTGATCACCGAGATCAATTTAATTGATGCCACTGTCATTGTGTGATTTTGGTCCAGAAAGCAAGTGGATATGTTATAGGAAGAATCAAAAGATAAATAGGTAGATATTTAGATAGATAGATAGATAGATGGATAGATAGATAGATAGATAGATAGATAGACAATAAATAGATAGATAGACAGATAGACATTTTCATTATTAATGAAACCAAAGAAGACTTCTGACAAGGCAAATGAGCAAGTGACTCTAAATCCAGCTGCCTTGAACTTCCAAATATCAAGAAATATACCAAATATTTTTAAAAGAAAAGATAATAAAGGAAATAGATTATCATAGGGAAAACTTCACAGAAAAATCAGTGATACTGAGGAAATCGATAAGGAACCCCCAAAAGAACCTAATACAATGAATCAATATTATGAGGTGAATGAAATAAGGAATAAACTTGACAAGAAAAAGAATAATATTGTAATAACAAGTATACTCAGAAATCTACCTACAGAGTAGTTGAGAAGGTTGCTACACTAATATGAGAAAGATTTAAGGAGGTAAATTAGAGCTATTTAAGAACTTGGAAAGATGAACAAGAACAAATAGTGGATAATCTTAATAAGGTTAAGATATTAAAAACATATTAAAAAGGCTAATATCAGATACGGAATTAAAAAATGCACTTAAGTATCAGCAACTATTATACCACAATCAAAACATGGCAAAATGTGGCTATATACTAGATCAGTGGACCTTGAAAACAAAGGTCTTCAAGAGAATCTCAGAATCATCATTCTCTCAGGAAAAAATATGATTAGACAATGAGCCTGAACATTATGCTGCAGCTTGATTAAAAATCTACAGGATGCTGTCAGAAGTGAAGCCTAAATTTAACTTTATACAGAAATGATTTATTTTTTGTAAGTTTCCAGAGGGAGGCGGTTTACATATTATGAAGTGTCAGTTTTAATTGTGTGGGACTAATTATGAACATGAAAGAAAGAAAAAGTTAAAATTGTATGTCCTGAAATGCAAAGGAGAAAAAAACTCACACCAAAAAGATAGCATATCTTACTTAGGTGATCCTAAATTAAAGAAAATATATTGCTGATTTTTCAAACATTGAGAGTCAGACAGGAATGAAAGAGTACTGTCAATGAAAAGCAAACTCAGCTATATTTTTTTTTTAATTTCATGTGGCATAAATACATTAGGTTATGACTTTGCAAGCTGAATGATAGAAGAAAACCATGATCCTTAGAAGACCCACTTTACCCAAAAGTCACTGAAGGAACAAAGAGAGAACAGCTATTCAGTGAAGGATAATCAGAGGGTCACCTAATAAAATAAAAGAGAGTGTGGAATGAGGATGAAATGACTTAGTATTTTTTTGCTTTTGGGATATCACAGGTGAGGGTATTTCAAAGAAGTTGGGGATTGAGAGAGAATGTTAGGGGACACTCATGAATCACCCTCTTATCTGGTCTAGGCAATGATAGTGTGAAAAATATTAAATCAGTCAAAAGTAGAATCAAAGGTTCACAGTACGAAGTGGGCAACAAAGGAAAGGGAGTGGGCTAAATCATGGGTCAAATCCCTCCAAGTTGCAGGAACCTTGGATGGACTTTTAAAAAAACAAGATACAGTACTAGCATCTGTTTCTATGTTTGAAGGGAAAGAGGTAAATTTTGTCTGTGATGAGGAAATAGAACAGGATGAGATTATTTGAAGCAAAACTAGCTGTAAACTTAATTTTTAAAAAAGGTTCTATAACCAGATTTGATGGAAAGAAAATCACGCAATTATAATCTTGAATATTAATAAGTTAAATATTCTAGTAAGTCAAAAGAAGTTTGCAGAAAGGATTAGAAAATAGAATCTAAAAATTTGCCATATAGAAGACACAGTTAAAACATGAAGATGTAAACAGAATTAAAATGAAAGGCTATAATAAAATGTGTCATGATTTAACTAAAACCAATTGATAGGACAAGCAAAAATAAATTCCATCATAGGAGACTTGCCAAAATGAAAAGTACGTTATGTTTAAAAGCACTATTTTAAAAAAAGAAATTTACATGATAATTTGTTATATATTTGAAAGGAACAGCATGTTGTGCATAGTAGATTTATAGTTCCATATACAATTATCTTTTTTATTGTGCTATGTTATGGAAATGCTTGTTTTATTCCACAAATTAAAAATAAAATAAAAAAGAAATAAGAAAAAAGAAGTACTATAGATAATAAAATAAGACAAATATTAAATATGTGTATGACGACATCATACGCACATATGTATTTAAGGGAGAACTGAGTTTTAAAAAATCTGGATTTGAAGACAATAACTAGATGTGACTTCAACAAAAGTAAATCTGAACAGAATTTTGGAAAAAGTAGGTCAAATAGACTTCGGGAGATCACTGAATGGGAATTTTTAAAAGTATCCTTATTTTTCAGGATCATATAGAAATGATCAGTGTTCAATGTTCTAATTATTATTTAGGATATAGTTATTTAGTCTCTATTTAGGTCTGTATCTTTTGTTCATCAGTCCCTTGTGATTACAATTTGTTTTGTGACATAAATATTTTTAATATTTCCATCTTTCTGTATTAATCTATGTTCTATTATAGATTGATTTTCATATGATTTCTATTCGCCAGTAAGAATGTATAGCAGAAAGGATCATTCTGGTTGCTTTATACATTACTGAGGCCCCATTGAACCCCACTGATTATGGCCAGTGAGATCTCATTCCTTCTAGCTGCCCCCCAACTGTTTTCCTTTGCCCAGGTACCCAGCTCATTCCCTGCAGGCATCCTCATGAGTGGTAGGTACCCAGAATGTTCTAACAAAGATGTGTTGAGAGAAAAGGAGATGCCTGGCTGTGACTTCTTCATCGATAAGGAGGCAAACCTGAAGTCCTGTCCATCCTATACTTCTCTGATAACTCTCTAGGGGCTAGACTCAAAGCTACTCCTCCCAGTTCTCCAGAACCAATTTTATACCCTCTAAATTTCATCATGCCTGGTCAATAAGCTGGACCCAGAATTGAATAGGTAAAGAAAATTGGGCTGTACCACTTCAGAGAATATGTGTAGCATTTTCAATAACCTCTAGCTTCTTGCTATCTCAAAAGTTCATCATTTTTTTGGCATTAATAATTTTTATTTTTATATCACATTCATTTCTCAATATATCACTCTCCCTCCTCTACCCAGCTAGCCTTCCCTTGTAATAAAGATTAAAGAAGAAAAAGGGGAAAACAGTTTAGCAAAAGCCGTAAATGCTTCAATTGCATCTGACAATGTATGTAATATTTTGCTCCCATATTCTCCCACCTCTGCAATGAAAGGAAGAAGGTACATTTTTTCAGCTCCTCCCCAGGACTTAACTTGGTCAAAATCATAGTTTGTTTTGATGTTTCTGTCATCTACATTATTATAGTCATTGTGTATATTGTTTTCTTGGGTCTGTTTACAACAGCTTTATCGACTTTTATAAATCTTCCCTTGCCCTTATGAATTCTTCATGTTCATCATTTCTTAAAGAGGAATAATATTCTATTACATTCTTGTGCCACAATTTGTTTAGCCATTCCCCTAACTGATACAGCTAAGTGGCACAATAGATGTGCTGAATCTACAGTCAGGAGGATTTGAATTTAAAACCTGCCTCAGATACCCACTAGCTATGGGGTCCTGGGCAAGTCACTTAACCTCCCTCAATCTCAGCTTCCTCGTCTGTCAAATGAATATTAATAATAGCCTTCACCTTGGAGGTTTGCTGTGAGGAGCATGAGATAACAAATGCACAGCATGCTGCAAACCTGAAAGTATTATGTAAAATAAAGTTTAGCTAAATATAGCTATGGGCACCTACTCTGCTTTAACTTCTCAAAAGCCACCTTTTAGCAGCAATATTCTCTCAATTATGCCATTAAGCTATGAATCATGGAAGGCCCAAGAATCACAATTACAGATGACCCAAAGGCTAATGGAAAGATGCTTGGTGGGTGTAAGTAGATAAGAACATATTACCAATGATGAGTGTGAAAAGAATCCATTCCCAAGGACCTTTTACGAGCAGAAAAGGAAGAGAAACAGTCATGTGGTCAAAGCAAGAGATAATAGGTGAATAGCCTGGAGGCTACACTAATACCCATGAAATAGTAAGAGAAACAGTGTAAGAACTCTGGAGTTTGGGACAGGACCTCTGTGGAAAAGTTTTAGAATGACATGGATACAATTCTCACAGGATAAGGATATGCAGTGATAAGTTGTGATCTGCTTTGCTCTAAGGTATACTCATACTGTGAGATAATTTGCTCTCCTGTATGGGAAGCCTTTCCTGATATCTCTAGTTAACAGTGTTCTCTCCATTCTCAAATTATTATAGCCACATGTATTTGTTCACATGTCCCATCTTCCCAGTGGAATATGGGCTCCTCAAGGACAAAGACTGTTCTTTATTTTGTCTTTGTATCTCCAGCACCTAGCACAATTCCATGTACACAGGTACTTCCTAAAGACTTCTTGGATTGATATGGATGGATTAATTGAAGAGATGATGAAGGGAACAAACATTTATTAAGCACCAACTATCTGCTAAGTGCTTTACAAATATTATCTCATCTGAAAAATGTAAGTATCTAGGATTGACCATATTTCTCAAATTTGGTTGAAGTCTGAATCTCTTCTAAGGTCTTTAAAGAGGAATATCCTTAGTCAGGTCATCAGTCAACAAACATTTATTAAGTTCCTACTGTATGCCAGGCACTGTGCTAAGTGGTTGGGATAAAAAGAAAGGTAAAAAAGAAATCCCTGCTCTTAATGAGTATATATTCTACTGAGTCAAATGCCATGAATTTACTTTAGGAAAAGTGGTCAACTTACCTTATTTCTACCCAATCAGTCACCAGATCCTATCATTTCTTCCTTGTAAATGTCTCTTTTCCCTTCTTTCTTATTTTCAACACCCTAACCCCTGTTCTTATCACCTCAACAACTTCCTAATGTGGAAGTGAGAGGGGAGGGGCATGAGGTCATGAAGAATAGTGTTCTTGCCTACCAAAACCTACTCATTATATGAGGCCAGCTCACATTCCTCTTCCTATGATGAGTCTTCTCTGAAAACCTTGCTTGTCTCCCTTTTCTGACCTCTTATGGTCCTTCAGTCAATACTAGATAATGCAACACTAAATTATATATGGCCCTGAATCTTTTTCTATCATTTAATGTATAAATTTTAATACTTCTCAACTAGATTGTTAGCCTCTTAAGGGAAAGGATCATAGCTTGTACTTTGTGTATTCTTTGATATATCTACCTTTGTGCCAAATAAGTACACATTTGTTATTTAGAATAGGGGCTCTTAACCTGACCCCTTTGGCAGGCTGATGGACCACTTTCAGAATGTGCCTATACTCATAACTGAAAAAAATTCTAAATTTCAATGAGAGATTAGTAAAAAATAAAGATGTATTTTTTTTTCTATTTTGTTCATGTTCCCCCTGAAATCTATCCATGGAAACTTTGCAAGGTCTGTGGATCTCAGATTAAGAACCCCTGATCTAGAAAAAAGGCTCTCCAACTTGTACATTTGAATTAATCAGTTTACCTTTATATTAAAGTACGATCTGATGGTTTGTGGTGTGAACAGTTATTGCCATACCCTGCACTTTTTCCTCCTAGAATTCCTGGGAGCTTCAAGAAGAGAGACATGGCTAGGAGTTATTGCCATATCACTTTCCCATTGGCTTTTGAATAATTACTAGCTCTGTTCTCAGTCTCTCAGTGTCAAAGTCCCCAACGTATTTACTGACTGACTGTCAGTCTATTATCCACCCCACCTGCTTGCCATGTTACAGAGACATAAAAACAGAGGAAGTCTTTGGGCCATTAGCTACTAACAAATTATGTGAGTTTCAGGTAATCACTTAAAATCATTGGATCTCAGTCTTATTATGTAAAATATGAGGTAGGAACAGATGGCCTCTAAGATCTTACAGTTCTAAATTACCTGACACTATTAAAACAACTTCATTTGTATCATTGTCTATGTTTGATTCATGTGAAATCATAATTCAATTCAATTTAACAAATATTTATTAAACATTTACTATGTACTAGGAACTGGGAATACAAAGTACAAACAAAACAGACGTCCCTTCAAGGAACTTAACTTTTATTGGGAGATAACTCTATATGTGTATATTATATATATGTATATAAAATATATATATATACACATATGTATGTGTGCATATATGTGTGTGTATATATACATACATGTATGTATACACACATATATATCTTAGTAGGCAGAAATAGGGTCCATTTTCAGTGAACTTTTGTTAGAACATAGTCACAACATCGGGCATATGGGTTTCTAGCCACCTGAGTGTCATTTTGCTTGTGCTGCTCAAACCCAATGCCTTTATATTGGCACTGAGGGGAGTTCTCATTTTGTTCTAATGGTAGTTCTGGTTCTTCATCTGAAGTGTGGAACTAGATGTTGTAAGAAATTCCATGAGCAGGAAATCATTTCTTGAGGCTCATTTGAAACATTCTTCTTTTCTATTTTATTATTTGGACTCTGTATCAAAATTATAAGATATTTTATATCTATGCCTTATCATCTCTACTCCCTCCATCATGGTTCAGGCCCTCATTACTTTTTTTTGAATTATTGTATGGTAACTGACCTCCCTGCTTCTAGTCTCTTCTCACTCTAATAGCTTACATACTGCTATAGACAGATCTTCCTTTTGCACAAATCTGGCCATATTACAACACCACTCAAAAATCTTAAGTAACTCTTGTTAATTTCCTATTGCCTAAGAAACCTAAAATTTTTTTCCCTGCTCTTTGAGAGCCTTCCAGATTTTAACTCCAAGATATCTACCTTCCCAGTTTTATCTCACATGCTCTATGTTACTGTCAAACTGTGCTGCTGAACATTCTTTAAACACATCTTGTACTTTACTGCCTTAGTTCATGCTGTTACCTACATCTAGAATGCCTTCTCACCAATTTCCTTCATTGTCTGTTGACATTTTACCCATCCTTGAGGACCTAAATTGATATACCCTTTATTACTGATTAGTTACCACCACAACTGGAAGTAATCCCTTGCTCTTCTTATTTCATAGGAGTTCAAAGTACTTAAGAGTGAGAAGGCCATTTAATATAATTCTCTGATTTTACAGATGAATACACTGAGACCCAAACAGATGAGGTAATTTTTGCCCAAGATCACAAAGGAGTAAAACTGATGTTCAAATTGATGTCATACCAAGTGTTTTCTCTACTACACTTTCCTACTTTCCCTAACTCCATCTAAGTACATCACATTCTACCTTATATCACAGTTATCTATGTCCCTTTCTTATTTACTAGTAGGAACCATGACATTTATCTTTTTATTTTCTCCTGCAGCCAGCACAAAATATTGTATTTAATAGTCAAATAATAAGTGATTATGAATAGATCATTGAATGAATGAATGAATTTTGTGTACCTGGTATCTATTAAGATACTATTAATATAAAATATATTAGATATAATACATTTTATTAAGATAATTGCCAGGCATTTATCAAATATTTCACATGAAAGTAAAAGTTTCAGGCAAGTGATACACAGAATGCAGCAAAAGCAGATTCCTCAGTGCATTAAACAATTATGAAAGCCATTGAAATGCACTGAGAATTCAGAACTCTTCCCAAATGTTGTCATTAAAATGGTTTGGAGAAAGTCAGATGTTATGGTTCAAGCTCATGTCAAGTGTTACAAAATCTATGGTCACATCCCTTTGCACAAAAATACACGAAAATGCCTTTGCCAATCTGCTCCTTCCCACACACCGTATGGTTCTTTAGCCCCCACATTGGCTCCTTTTCACAGAGAGTTTCAGCTCTAGATTCCAGAGAATGTCAAAGATAATTTATTTTAAGATGTCTGTTAGCATGATAAAATATTTTATTTTTGTTGCTGCTGTCTGTGACATAATGAACTGTGGTTACTAGAGATGGGGGCGGGCAGAGAAACTTACTCACATGGCATTTATGCTTCGTATTTGGCAAATAAACCAGAACAGTGTAGGAGCTAGCCCAAGTCCTGCCAGTGATATTGCAGAAGGCGAGGATGAGTATAAGGTTAGGAGCAGGAAACGTGTCCCAAAGTATTGCAAATAACTGATGCAGTAAAGAGTGGGAAATTTTCAGGAATGGAAAGTGGTCAGGTGCTAAGTGCCAAATAATAGAAGCATTGATTTTCATAGAAGTTTAGAGGACAGTGATTGATTATTAAGGCCTGATATAGTCAAAGGAAGCCCCGAGGTTATCGACCTGAATGGATCTGTGAAGAGAGGGATGACTTAGATATGTGAGGATGAGAAATAGCAGAAAGAGCAATAGATTTTTGCGTCAAAGGACTTGGATCTAAATCGTGCCTCTCTCAATTGCTGTGCAACTTTGTGTAAGTCACTATCCTTTCTGGGCATGGGTTTCTAACCTGTAAAATGAGGCACTTGGACAACATAGATGGTCTCCAAGGACCTTCTGGCTCTGAGTCCTATAATCCTGTATGGTAGTGAAAAAAGATGGGGGAAGAATCTGGGTCAGAAAAGTGAATAAGAGATAGTGTAAGCAGCAAATTCAGTAGAAATCATCACTATGGCAAGGGGCAATTTTGTCCATTTGGGACAGTTCAGATTTACATCAAGATTTCCTTTCCACATTCAGTTCATTTTCAGACTGTACCAGCAAAATGTGAATAGGCACAGAAAATTCTGGCACTTAAACTAAAACAGGATGAAAAAGATGCCTCATAAATCAAAGATAATGATCATGATAACAAGTGACACAAATGGAAAAGAAACTTCAAAGCACCAACTATACTGACATGTTTTCCCTTGAGCACCTTTAAATAGAGGGCCACGTGTTTGTTATTTAGCATTTACATAACACTTCTACATGTGCCATATGTTTCTCAATAATATTTAGTACTTATTCTTCACAACAGCCTTGGAGATAAGGTAATAAAATTATCTTCATTTCATCAAGGAGGAAACTGAGACAGAGACCATACCCTTGCAACACAGAGACAACTTGTAAAGCAAACCATTTCAACAAGTCTGATGGCATATGATACATGTAATCAGGTTATTTTCTAATTGAATCATCTAGTTTTTAAACTGACTGAAATGAAAAGATTTATTGTTTTAGAATCATGCTCAGAAAGATCAATCAGTTTACCTAAGAGGATAATAATTAAGCAAACATTAGAATTTATGGTAAGTTTTACCTAGAATTAATATGTAGTTATTTAAAGGGCCAATAATTAAATTAATTTTAGGGAATATCCTTAATGACATTCTAACAAGTAGCCTTTTTCATAATAACTAGAATTTACATGGTGCTTTAAGGTTTTTTAAATACTCTACAAATGTTAATTTCATTTCATCTTCATAACAACCCTGAGAGGTAGGTGCTATTATTGTCGCTATTTTACATATAAGGAAACTGAGGCAGACAGAGCTGAAGTGATTTCTTTTGGAGACGCATAGTAAGTGTCTGAGGCTAAGCTCAATCTCAAGTTTTCCCAACTCCAGGTCCAGTACTTTGCCCACTGAACCACCTTTGCATCATGGCTAAATAGTAATCATTATGAAATATTTCCCCTTAACACCATGGCATGGACAGGTGTTGGACTTGGAGTCGTGAAGACCTGGGTTTAAATCTTACCTCCAACACTTACTAACCATGTAATCAAAAGTAAGTTCTTTACATTTATAAGCTTCCATTTCCTAGAAAATGAGGATAATGTCTATTATATCTGTCTCACAAAATTGTTTTGAGGCTTAAATGAAATATGAGTAACATTTTTCTCAGATTTTAAAAGGATTATAGAAAGCTAATTTTATTAGCATTTTAAAAAATTGAACCTGTAATTTCATCAGAATTAGGAACACATGGTGAGAAATTCTCTCCATTCATGCAGATAATAGTTTGGGAGCTCCTGGAGAACAGGAGCTGCTTTTTGTCTTTCTTTGTATGTCCAGCACTTATGCTGGTCCTGAGCACATAGTAGGCACTTAATAAGTGCCTGGGTCTGTAAGTTAATCAGAAGTCAACTAGTCTAACCTCCACATTTTATAGATAAGGAAAACTGAGGTCCAGAGGGATTTAGTTACTTACCCATTAAAATTGCTTTATTACTTCCATTTTCCACATCTACATTACGCATATCCACAATTGCACATTTTCAATCAACAGAAGTTTCAAGAAGAGAGGAGTGTTAATATAATTACAGCCTTGAGACTCTCATTTAAGATTTTAATTACTTGCTTACCATTTTAATTTCATTTTTTAAGAGAGCAGGATCTGAAAGTGGAGGGAAAAATGAACAAAAGGAACAGAGGATATAGAAACTTTAGCTGTAGCTTCTACTCCACCCCAACTATAAATTTTCCTGGATGATTAAATTTTTATTAGATTTTCCTTTCATGGAACCAAAAATCTTTCTCTCTGCAATGTCCAACCGTTGATCCTGGTTCTCCCTTCTGGAGCCAAGCAGAACAAATCGAATCCCTTTTCCACATAGAACCCTTTATATACTTGTAGATAGCTATGATGTTTTCCCTTAGGTCTTCTTTTCTCTAAACAAAACTCCAATTTCCTCAATAAAACTTCATATGGAAAGGTTTTCAGACCCTTCACTCTCCTGATCATCCTTCTATGTACACTCCATGCTGCTGAACAGAACTGGAGGAAATTACAAAACTGTTGCTTGGGTCCATTACAAACTTGTTACCTAGTCTCAACTGGGAGCTCACTACATCGAAGTCATCATTCTTCTGCTCCCTCATCAATTGGTCATTCCACAGCAGCTGTTGGTTGATGTTGCACCATCAATCTTCTCGTGTCTCCTCAAGCTAACCTTTCAACTGAAAGAATTCATCTCATTTTTCACCAAAAAATTGGAGTCATTTACTGTGAATTCTTTTCTTCCCTTCATCATCTCTCATCACTCAGACATTTTCCCTACTATCTCTTTCTTCACTCCAGTCTCTAGAGGTGACCCTTTTCTTGTCAAGGCCAATCCCTCTACATGCATTTTTGATCCCATCCTCTTCCATATTCTTCAGGAGACTGGCCCCACTACCTTTTCTCTCTCTCTCTCTCTCTCTTGTCTTTAAATTCTCCCTGGCTACTGACTCCTTTCCTACTACCTTTATCTCTCTTATTCTTTGTTTGTTTGTTTTTTGTTGTATTTTTTTTTATTTTTAGGCAATTGGGGTTAAGTGACTTGCCCAAGGTCACACAGCTAGTAAGTGTCAAGTGTTTGGTCGGAGGCCGGATTTGAACTCAGGTCTTCCTGACTTCAGGGCTGGTGCTTTATCCACTGCGCCACCTAGCTGCCCCTATCTCTCTTACTCTTAAAAAAAACCCTTACTTAATCCTTCTATGAGCTATCATCCTATATCTCCTCTCCTCTCCTCCATTAAAGTCCTTGACAAGGCTGTCTACACTAGATGTCTCCTCCCTTTCCTCTCACTCTCTTCTAGACCAACTGAAACTGTTCTTTCCAAAGTTATCATCAAATCGCTTAATTGCCAGATCTAAATCTAGGTAGTCCAGTGGATAGAGTCAGAAAAACTCATCTTCAAATCTGGCCTCAGACATTTACTAGCTGTATGATTCTAGGCAAGTCACCTAACTCTGTTTGCCTCAGTTCCTCATCTGTAAGATGAGCTGGAGAAGGAAGGATATTCTCTAGAGTTTCTTTTGCCAAGAAAACCCCAAATGGGGTCAGGAAGAGTCATACATGACTGAAATGACTGAACAGCAACAACAACAAAATGTTCTTTTCTAAATCCTCTTCCTTGTTGAACTCTCTGTGGCATTTGACACTGTTGATGACCTTTTGTTCCTGGATATCACTGCTCTGGGTTTTCATGACATTGCTCTCTTCTGTACTTCCTTCTATCTATTAGACCACTCCTCAGCCTCCTCTAGGACTCTCCAACCATGTCATGGCCATTAACTGTGAGTGTTCCCCTAAAAATCTGCCCTTAGCCCTCTCCTCTTCCTTTATAGGTTGCTTAGTGATCACACCAGTTCCTGTGTGTTCAATTACCATCTCTATGTAGATGATTGCCAGATCTATATATCCAGTTTTAATCTCATTCCTGAGCTATAGTCCTACATTACTAATTGCCTGTCAGATATCTTGTCTTGTAAGCTTCTCAAACTCGACATGCCCAAAATGTACTCCATGACCCCCAACCTCCCCTCTTTGGAGCTTTCTTATAACTTCTCTATGGCACTACTCTCTTTCTAGTCACTCAGACTCTCAACCTCAGTGTTATCATTGACTCCTCATTCTCACTTAGCCCATTCATCAAATTCATTGCCGAATCTTGCTGTTTTTATCCTTATATCTCTCCCACATGTTCCCATCTTTCCACTCACACAGTCTGATGCACTGAATTCCTAATTCCCTCATTCCTTCACTATTACAATAGCCTTCTAGCTAGCCTTCCATCTTCATCTATCCCTAATCTAGTCCATTCTCAATTTGACTATCAAAATTTTTTCTAAGCCCATTTCTGATCATGCTACATCTCTTCTCAATAAAATCCAGTGACTTCAGAGTCAAGTATAAATTCCTCACTTTGACATTTAAAGCTCTTCATAACCTGGATTCTTCTTACCTTTCCAGTCCTTTTGCCTTTCACTCCCTTCCACATACCCTACAATATAGCTAGAGTAATATACTTGCCATTTCTTGTACACGACATCATCATCCATTTATACTGACTATCCCCCCAAACCTCTGCCTTCTATGTTTCCATTAATGCAATTAGGATTGCATTAACAGATTGGCTACTTTTTTCAATCTGCTTTACTCTGGAGAATCTTACACTGTGTTTTTAAGTATTTGTTCAGCTTTTCTCTAGGAAGAAAAGACATAAAGACCAAGGTACTCCCAATTAACTCTTAAGGTCATTTCTTTTCACTCTCTTGTTTCATCCTTTCTTTTTCTTGCATATGGAAAAACTTTTTTGTGCCATGTACCTTATAGAGAAAGCTTACAGAAGTATACACAATACATGTGACTGTCATAATTCAATTGAAAAAGGTTACCCTGGCAACAAACAGACTCCCTTCCCCAGATCTCTGCCCTATGATGTTTAAGCTGCTGTAAAGTTACTTTACATAGAATATATTAAAAACCTATTCTTTACTCTAGAAGTCTCCCAAATTGTTTTTCATGGAAACCTGGCATTTTGCTGGATATGAACTGATGTTCTTTAGAAGAGTTTCAACATCAGCAACATTTCCCCTCTGAAGTTTTTAATATGAATATTATCAAAATACTTATTATGTCCAACATTTTCATGGGAAAATTGACTTGTTTCCTCTTATTGTCCAATATAACCCTGACCTCTTTGATCTCAGGTATTTCATCTGAGGTTCTCAAATGATCCCCAAGATTGATGGGGACATAGTTGCCACATCAAAAATGTGAGTCCTATACTGTCTCAGAAAATCTGTGCCCTTATACACTTGCATGTCTAAGATGGGAAGACTATCCTCCAGGGAGATACTAAGTAGAGCCATCACACACAAAATCCCCATGAGAATGGGAAATACACACACACACATACACACACACACACACACACACACACACATAGACACACAAATACACACATTACTCTCCTGGTGATCCTCTCAGATTTAGGGAGGCACATAATGGCACCTTTTATAAGGCTCTCAAGGATCCTAAATTATAACCTCTCATAATAGCTTTCTAAAAGTGATCAAAATTACTACAAATCTAATGCCCTGGGTCTAAAAACTGATGGGCTAAGTATACACATTTCTTCCTCCTTAAATCCATCTCCACAGAGCACTTTTCCTTACAAATGATGATGCAGAGGTGAGGCTGTTCAAGGCTTTGCTTTCCTGTTTGCCACTGTCCAAGGTGCTGATGTAGGGTCAGTCTATATCTCAGACTCCATGGATAAACATTTATGAATTCCATCAATACATTTCAAGACTCAAAATGTCTTATCAACTTGGAAGATGATACCCAAAGGGAATTCTCCCATACAGGCAGCTGGAGCATGCAGGTTGTTTTGTTCCATGAATAACTTAAGACTTTACATTGGTATCTGATAGTCCCCTGGACCTATAAAACCACCCAACCCAGGGGATCCAGTTGCTCCTCAGACCTGATGTTCTCCAACATTTTGGGGGTCCTTTGCAATCATCATCACAACCATCATCTCTATGGGGAAAAGGTAGACAAGGGGAGGTCTTAACACTCAATTGTATCAGAATCAGAACCAGAACTACTAGCATGTATACTTGCTTGGTATTTATTTAAGCCATATCCTTATAAGCCAAGTATGTGTATATACATATACATATACATATACATATATATGTGTGTGTGTATGTATATGTATATATACACACATATGTATATATGTATACACACATATGTATACATATGTGTATATATGTATATGTATATAGGTGTGTGTTTATATGTGTGTGTATACATACATACATACATATATATAAAATCCTCTTGCTTGTGCTAGGTTAATAATGTGTCATTTGGATGCTTCAATTTAGGATGTTTTCCTGAGCTTCCTAACCCAAATCCACACAAGTATGATAAGCCATTTTATATTTTTCCTTGTTACATGGTTTCCCATGGCCAAAATCTTGTCACTGAGTGACCTAATGATGAGCCTTCCCACATTTAGCTTGGTTAAAACTTGGAAGACTTGGTCTGTGGCAAAAGTCACATACAAAGCCTTTCTACAACATTTTCTACTCTCCAAGCCCTTATCTCTTGTCCCATAACTGATCATACCTGGTCAAATCCCAACCCTGTATTATTCCAACCTCTGCTTGCTTTGCTACTATTCACATGCTTCTGAATAAAGCTACAATCTTTTTTTAAATTTTTTTTTTTGCTGCAAGAAATCTTGAAGCCATCCTAATTACATCTACTACAAATTTAAGTTATCTAATCTCAACTGTGCCCTTACCTCAGCAAGGCTATCATTATGTTCAGAATGGACTCAACCCATACATCCAATCTGTTGCCACATCTTGTCATTTATACCTTCACAACAGCCACCACTGGAATTCAAGCCCACATCACCTTGTACCTTCTAATTGGCCTCCCTGATTCAGTCCTCTTTTTTTCATTCCAGTCCATCTTCTTCTCAGTTGTTAAAGTGACCTTCTTTATCATCATCACCACATCATCATGATGTTGTTGTTGTTGTTCAGTCATTTCAGTCATGTCTAACTCTTTGTGATTCCATTTGGGGTTTTCTTGTTAAAGATACTGGAGAAGTTTACCATTTCCTTCTCCAGCTCACTTTACAGATGAGGAAACTGACTTACCCAGGGTCACGGAGCTAATAAGTATCTGAGGCCAGATTTGAACTCAGGAAGATGAGTCTTTCTGATTTAGGTTCCAAAACTCTATCCACTGTTCCAGTTAGCATTTATTTCTTTAAGATTTAAAAAGCACTTTACAAATAATATCTCATTTTATTCTCTCAACTCTTGGAATCAGGTGCTATTATTATCCCCATTTTACAGATGAAATCAATATGGACAGAGGTGAAATGATTTGTCCAAGATAACACAAGCAGTGTTTGAGGCTAAATTTGAACTCAGGTGTTCCTCACTCTAGTAGCACTAGAGCTCTATTCACTGTACCAACTACCTGCCTTCTAAAGCATACATAGTCCCATATCATCTCTCTATTTAATATACTTCAGTGACTCCCTATTAACTTCAGAATAAAAAAAAAGTCTTCTGTTTGCCATTTAAAGTCCTTTGCAACTTGACCCTTTCTTATTTTTATAGTCTTCCTATACTTTGCTCCCCATCATACATGTTACAATCCACCTACATTGCAATACTTGATGTTCCTCACACACAACACTCCATCTTCTGTCTCCATATTTTTGCACTGGTTGTGTCTCATACCTCGAATGTTCTCTCTCTTCATATCTACCTCTTTGTTTTCCTAGTTTCCTTCAAGATTCAACTCAAATCTCACCTCCCCTTGAAGTCCTTTCTTAGTTGCCCTGCCCCCAACTCATGTCTTGTCCTCTGAGATCACTTTCAATATACTTAATTTATATCTTTTATGCAGGCATGTGCTGGTAAATGTTTAAAAACAGGTTCTCAAAAAAAGCACATCACACTCTTAAGTTTAATCTTCATTATTTTTTTCTCCATCACTTTTGTAAGCCTAATAAACCAAGCCCAAAGACGTAGCTTTTGCCAATTTCCAAAGTGTAAATGATCACATTAAAAATTTAACAATTTATTTTCTTCAGTCCATAGGAGCCAGCTCCCACTATGTTGTTGTTGTTATTAGTGTTAAGTCATTTCTGACTCTTCACTGACCCCATTTGGAGTTTTTCTTGGCAAAGATACTGAAGTAGTTTGCCATTTCTTTCTCCAGCTCATTTTACAGATGGAGAAACTGAGGCAAACAGGGTTAAATGACTTGCTCAGGACCACACAGCTTGTAAATGTCTGAGGACAGATTTGAATTTGTCTTCCTGACTCCAGGCCCAGCACTCTATCCACTTTGCCAGCTAACTGCCTTTCCCACTATCTACCTACTTATTTACCAGTTGTCTCTTTCATTATAATGTGATATCACTAAGGTTAAGAATTGTTTTTACTTTTCTTTGTATCTGCAGTGCTTAGCACAGTACCTGACTCATATCAAGTGCTTAGTAAATGATTGTGCTGTGGGCCCTCCTATAGGTCTCTTAACATTGTATATAGCAAAAATTATCACTTGAACTGTCAGTTATCCCTCATTCTTTTTCCAATCATACATTTTCTAGATTTATTTTATTCCATTTCTTAAACACAAGTAATCATTGGTTAGGTGCTGCATCCCTCTAGTGTCATCTGGATCACCAACCATTTTTATTCTTCAGATATTGTGTTGTTCTATGATTGAAAGCCAGATAAAATCACTGAAACAATACCAGTGTTAAGAAGATATGTTTCTGTGTCATGGGGCAGCTCGGGTCTTTGAAAGTACTGCATGTTTTCCCAAAATGCAGTCCAGCCTTCTCTCTTCCTCTTATCCATTTGTGGGTCTAGGTCCTTAAGCATGGCCCTTTGACTCAATCCAAATTTCACAAATCCTCTTAAATTAAAGAATTTGTTCTGTAAAACTTGGACTCAGTCATAAAGCTACATCCAAGGACCTAGAAGGCCACATATGGCCTTGAGGCTGCAGGTTCCCCACCCCTGTAACCCAATGGGCTGCTTATTCAACTTCATATCCTTGTATAGGAAATGAGAATTTTTCCTACATTTGGGTTTACCTGGGTTGATTATTATGAGGGAATTGAGGGGATTTGGACACCAAGTAGTTAATTGTGGTAATTGAGTGAACCATACTGACTCCATCTTGTGACTCAGTTTTCAACCTAGCTCAGTTCCCTTTCTATTCAATTATGGGTCTAGTCCATATTCTGTCCTGTGAGAAAACTTTATTTAATTGTGGGTTTGGGAGAAAACTTTATTACGTTGTTTGAACCGAGCCCTGTGTGGCTGGGAGACTGGACCACCTCTACCTACTATCTAGAGACCCTTGACTAAGGACCAAAACCCTGGTCCTGCTTACCAGAAACCTGGTCAAATCCAAAGATTGATGCAAGGTGTTTTCTCACAATTATACATCTCAAGCAATCCATATGTTTTACCTGAAAACTGGCCCCATACTGATCAATTAGTTATTGTTTCCATGTTCCTTTGATTATTTACAGAAACTTGGAGGAGTGGGACATCTCTTTTCTGAATTCTGGGAATTGTACCTGTTTTGATCTACCCCTTCCAACTTGGAAAATCTCTAATCTTTCCTAGAATTAGAAATCAGATTACTTGTATTATTCCCTTTTAATTAATTGGCCTTATTTGATTAATTGTTTTTGATGTATAAAAGTCTGTCTTCTCCTGTATTCCGGGCCTACCTCTAAACTGAGGAAGGGGCCTGGTCCCCATTTGTTGGGCACTGCCATGCATTCCTCAATAAATCAATACTCTCAGAAGATCAAATCTTTGTTTTCTTAGCCATTTCATCTTTCACTTGCCACAGTTACATCAATGTATTTTAAGTAACCTTCAATCTCATTGAAGAAGTCCCATACTATTTTTTTCTTTTTTGAAATAACTTTTTATTGTTAGCATTTGTTTTATTTCATCTAAATATGCTCCTTTATCTCCTCCCCTCACTTTCTCAGAAAGCCATTCAATATAATAAAGGTTTTTTTTTAAAGAATAAGAGGAAAAAAGAAAAAAATCTGCAGAGCCAATTAATGCCCTGAAAAAAAATCTGACAACAAGCAATGTTCCATGCCTGTGAACCTCTCATCACTACTAAGGATTAAGACGAGGTATCTTCTTTTAGTTGTCTTTGAGGCCATGTTTGTTCTTTGTAATTTTGCAAGATTAATTTTCAATTGTTTTTGTTGTTCTTTCATTTTATGTTATATTAATCAAGGATATTTCTTTCTTACCTCTGCTTACTTCACTCTGCAGTTTACATAAGTCTTTTCATGGTTCTGTATCCACCGTATTTTTAATTTCTTACAGCACAGTAATATTCCTTTAAATTTATGTGATACAATTTCTATAACTATTCCCTAATTTATGAGTATCTATTTCTTTCCAATTATTTGTTAAAATACTGCTATAAATTGTTTAGTGTCTATGGAACCTTCCTTTTATGAATGACCTCCTTGGGATATATATGTCTAGTGGTACAATCTCTGGCTCAAAAGGTATGAGACATTTTAGTCATTTTATTTGCACAATTCCAAATTGCTTTCCAAAATGGTTACATCAATTCACACTTTCACCAACAATGCACATATTATCTTTCCACTCACCTTTGTGATTGATTATTCACATCTCTTGTCTACTTTTCCAAATTGAGGGTGTAATGTGAAATCTCATGATTGTTTTGATTTGTATCTCTCTTACTGTTAATGATTTAGATCATTCTTTCATATTGTTGTTAACAGTTTGCAATTCTTTATTTGAAACCTTTTGTTCACTTGTCTATTGGGTGGGGAATGATTTTATTTGTGTTTTTGTTAATTGTTTATATATCTTGGATGCTGAATCCTTATAAGAGAAATTTGGTGCAAAGATTTTTCCCATCCAACCACTTCCCTTCTTATCTTAGATGCATTAATTCCATTTGTGCAGAAGCTTTATAATTGCATGTCATTCAAAATATCCAATTTGTCTTTAGTAATTGCCTTTATTTCTTGTTTGGTTAAAAATACATCTCCTTCCCACAGAAGCAAAAGATATATAATTTATTTTCTGAAGTTTTATGGTATGATCTTTAATATTTAGGTCATGTATCCACTTAATTTCTTATGGAAAATGGTTTAAAGTCTTTGTCTAAACCTAATTTTTGCTAGACTTCTTTCCACTTTTAAGAGCAGTAAGGAGCTGTTCCCTAAAAAATTTATGTTTGGGTATTTATTGAAGACTGGGTTCTCAAGTTTTGTGATTTCAGATTCTCCCTTATCTAGTCTACTCCACTGAGTTGCTTATTTTTAACCAATACCAAATGTATTTGATGACTGCTTCTTTATAGTATAGTTTGAGATGTGGGGATGCTTTTTGGTTTTGCAGTATTTTCAGGTATAATGCTGGTTGCATAATATCTTCTGCAAAAACAAGCACTTTGATTACATCATATTTATCAAGAATTTCCTTCATTTGGGCTTTCTGCAGGACATTTTCCATGACAGGGAAGAACAATCTTGGTGAATATGTCTTCCTTTTATATTTGTTGTTGCTTAGTCATGCTTGTGTCTGACTCTTCATGATTTCATGGACCATACTGTCCATGGAGTTTTCTTGGAAAAGATACTACAATGGTTTGCCATTTCCTTCTCCAGTGGATTAAGGCAATCAGAGGTTAAATGACTTGCTCAGGGTCACACAATTAGTATCTGAGACCAAATTCAAAACAATTAACTAACAAAAACACAGAAAAACAAAATCATTCCCTATCCAATAGACAAGTGAACAAAAGGTTTCAAATAAAGAATTGCAAACTATTAACAACAATATGAAAGAATGCTCTAAACTCAGATCTTCCTGACTCCATGCCCACAGCTCTATCCTCTGAGCCACCTGGCTGCTTCCTTCTTTTATATATCTTGCTTTATATTAACAAAGGATCATGGAGCAAGGTCCTTTCTGAGGTTGTACCTATCAAAGAAACTTGCATGATTTTAATAAAAGTACAAGTTACTTGGTTGAAGGAAAATCTTTAAGGCCATATTTTGCCTTACTAAATCCAATGGTTTTTAAATAATCAGTAAGCAATAAAATCAGGCCCTTGCACTCTCAGTCTCTTGCATGACTATTATGATGCGATCTGCTACAGAAAATCATTTATGAAACCTTCCTGGCTCCCTTCTCATATTCTCATCAAGTATACTTTTGATACATGAATAGATTATGCTTATGAAGATTTTATAAGTATAAGAAATAGGTAGCATGGTACAGTAAAAAGAGCACTAGCTCTGGAGTTAAAGGATTTGGGCTCAAATGCCACATCTGAAATTTATTTGCTAGGTAATTTGGAACAAGTCATTTGACCTCTCTGAGCCTCAGTTTCCTTATCTATAAAATAACATGGTTAGACAAATGACCTGAGTTTCCCTTCCAGTTCTGGAGCAATATCAGTCAGTAGCAACCAATGTTTTCTTAATCACCTTTTTTGGGAGATAGTATACCAATTTTGAATTTTTCAAAATGTTTTACATCTTTCCCTCTTTCAGATATTTTAAAATCTATCCTCACTGCTGTCAAAATTGTGTAACATCAAGTGCAGATTTCTTCTGTGTTTACTTGATCTGGCTCAGCTGCCCTTCATTTTCTCAAATGTCATTTCTTCATGTCAGTTCCAAAAGTGGAGCTTTATCTGTCATAAATTATGAAAAGAGACTACTTAGAAATATTAGCAGATCTGTTGCAGTTTTTGTCTCATTTGCTTTTCTTCCAATCATCTATAAAGACTCCTGAGATAATCAGCTTAGTTGGGCCAGCCACCAAGCTTTCTCCTTATGTGTTCCTTGCCTTCTCACATTGCTCTTCATTGTTAAATGAAACCATATTGTTCATAATCTACTGTCATCTTCCTCTCATGTTTTTTAGGTGAGTTTATACTTTAAATTCCCATGACCTTTCTCTGGGAGAGCAAGTATTTTCTGCCTAAAGTAGTTTCTGGGCTCTTTTGGCCTCTTCATTGTGGTGATTACTTTATTACAATTAAACTTTGGTAGCAAACAGTGATATCCATTGCCCCTCCCTTTTTTCCTTTTCTTCTAGAATTAACGCTGTTTAAATGGCCCAGGCCATTAGTGGTTGTGACTATCTGAAGTTTCCTTTTCTCATCTTTATTCTTTCTTCTAGCTTGATGTTGATTGTGGCTTTAGCTTTAACAAGTTGGTTCTCTGACAACATGCAAAGAGCTGATTCAGAAGTGACTCCTACACTAGTAACCAGTTGCTTATCCCTTGCTGGTTAAGAAAGATTAATCTCATTTTTATGAGATTCGCTGCTCATCATATCTTGTGCCTCCTGGCTCTCTTCTTGAGGAAAGTAATTATGATATGAACAAATAAAGCTTCTGATGAATCTACAAGCTTCATCCTCTATCATTTCTGATTTATATTTTCCAGCTTATTTTTGCCAGTCTCCTCTATGCCCACCACTAGATTAAAGTCATCAGGTATGAATATGTGTGTGAGTGTGAGTGTGTGTATAGGCCTGATGGGAGAAATTGTATTTGGTTCTTCATAAAACTCCTCTTTTTATTTTCATCCTCTGCAGTTCATACTGGCATAAGTTGCAATTGCCATCCTAATAGCCTCAGATTCCCATTTTTGCCCCCTCAAAAAGAGTTATAAATATTTTTTGTACATCCTTAGAGTTGGTTTTGCTTAGGACTAATCCTTCCCTTAATCTACACTTTCTCTAATTCCCCCTCCTCTCTTCTCTCCTTTTCTTCATATTTCCCTGTTGAATGAAATGTATTTCTTTACTCAACTGTGTATATTTACACACAACTTTACACAACTGTGTCTTTGTTTTGACCATTTCAGATGAGAGGTTCAAGTGTCACTCCCTCTCTTCACCCCATTCTCTTTGTTTTATAGATGTCTATTTGTGCACCCTAGTTGTGAGACTTTTCCCTAAGCTCCCTCTCCCTCCCCAATATATTCATCTTCCCTTCTCTTTCCATTCTTTTCCTAAGATCATCAAGACATAACAAAACCATTTCCTGACCTCGTCTAATTGTACTTCTATAAATCCTGGTAATGATAGGGTTCAGAAAGGACACATGTACTATCTCCCAATATTTGAATGTAAGCAGTAAATCCTTGTTTGATCAATTATCATTATTCATTCCTGTTCACTTTTATGTTTCTCTTCCCTCCTGTGTTTGAACTTCAGAGTTTATCTGCAGCTCTGGTCTTCTCATCAGGGTTGTTTGCAAGTCATTTATGTTATTAAAGATATTGGCTCTATAGCGTTTCATGGTTTGCAAAGCATTTCACATACGTCATTTGAATTTTATAACAACACTAGGAGAAAAGTACTACATGTATTATTATAATCAATTATTTATAGATGAGCAAACTGAAGCTTAGAGAAAAAAATGTGACTTTCCTATAGTCTAATGGCTGATGTGTCAGAGGTGTGATTCAAAGTCAGGTCCTGCTGGTGTCAAGTCCAGCTCTTCATCCACTATAGCATTCTACCTCCCATTTATGATAATTCACATTTATATAGCACTCATGGGTTGCATAAAAAAAAAAACATTTCACATACACAAATTTTAGGGAGCTAGGTGATATAGTGGATATCACTGGGCCTGGAGGCAGGAAGACCTGAGTTCAAATCCAGCCTGAGACACTTACTAGGGGCATGACCCTGGGCCAGTGACTTAACCTCTGTTTGCCTCAGTTTCCTTATCTGTAAAATGGGAATAATAATAACACTTACTTCCCAAGGTTGTTGTGAGCATCAAATGAGACAATAGTTTTAAAGCACTTAGTTCATTCCCTGGCACATAGTAAGCTTTTTATAAATGTTAGCTACTATTATTATTTGACCTTAACAACAAACCTGTAGATTGGAGTGCTTTAAAATAAAGAAAGTTTTAAATATGAGGATATAGTCTTAGAAAATAAAGGACTTGTCCAAGGTTACATAGTAGTAAGTGACAGATATGGACCTTGGACTCTGCTTCTCTGATTCCAAATCCAGTGCTCTTGCCTCTATAGCATTATTAACCGATCATGATACTAATGATAACTGGTTCACTATATGCAGATTGAAAGACAGATAGACCATTCCCACTGATGAGATTATGACTGACTTTAACAAGCCTTGAACATGAGTGAATTAAGTCAGACTATTCTGCATCAATAATCCTGGAAAACCTGTGCAGTTTAAGTTTTCTAGGGGGAGTCAAGAGTGAAATACTTCACTGTGGTGTATTCCTTGAAATATTGGAGACAGAAAGAAATTCATCAATATTTATAACCTCCTAACTGGGTGACTTTAAGAAAGACAATCTTGAGTTACTTGACAAGACATTCAAAGGAGGTTCATGCACAAGGGCATAAAGAAACAAATTTAACTAAACAAAAAGCAGTTACTCTGACTATAAGGGGCTATGAAATATGGGTCTTGCTTACTGACTTTACAGAAAAATGACCTTCAGGGATCCAAAGTCTCATAGATTTAGAGCTCCATGGAGGAAACCTTAGAGTTCATCTAGTCCAACCCCTTCCATTTTACTCATGAGAAAAAAGGGATTAAATAACTTACCCAAGACAAGGCCAAGATTTGAACCCAGGTCTTTGCCAAGAAAACCCCAAGTGGGGTCATGAAGAGTCAGCCATAACTGAAATAACCGAACAACAATAACAAACTGACTCTAAAACCACTGCTTATTCTACTGTACCACAAGACCTTCCACAAGGTCTTAAATTTCACATCCCAAAGACTCAGACATTAAAATAACTCCTTAACCAGATAGCTGTGGAGTACTGGCCTTGGGGTCAAATGACCTGTTTTCAATTCTGCCTCTGTCACTTACCACCTGTGTAACCTTGAGCAAGTCACTTAGACTTTCTAGGCCTCATTTTCCTTATCTATTAAATAAGAATGTTGGAATAGATATCCTCCAAGGTCCCTTCTAGATCTAAATCTATGATTCCATGATCTTTGAACCCTTCTCAAGAGCAAATAACCTCTGCCTTAGGATTGAAGCCTTACTCTCCCATTACTATTTTCATGAATTTTCCAGACATTAGACCCTTATTTTCAGCTTGTCCACATGTATAAATCAAGGGGGCCAAGGAAGACTTGAGAAACTACATATGGAATCCCACATTGTGCAAATACTGATTTGTGAATCCTTTTTCAATTTGAGTCCATTCAATTCAAGAAGTACTTATATTGTACTTCTATGAGAAAAACAAAAGAACATAGATTTGAGATCACTAGGTGACACATTGGATAGAGGACTGGACCTAGAGTCAAGAAGACCTGACTCAGGTACTCAGTGACCCCCTGGGCAAGTCACTTAACCTCTGTCTACCTCAGTTTCCTCATCAGTAAAATAGAGATACATCTTCTCAAAGTTTTCATGGGGATAAGATGAGATACTATTTTGTAAAGCACTTTGCAAACATTAAAGCACTATATAAAGGCTAGTTACTTTTATTATTTACCACCATTTTACAGATGAGGAAACTAAGGCAAACAGAGTTTAAGTGACTGGCCCAGGGTAATGAAGCTAGTAAGTGTTTGAGACTGGATTTGAACTCAGGTCTTCCTGCATCCAGGCCTAGTGATCTATCTACTATATTATCAAGTTATCTAATCCAACCTCCTCATTTTAGAGGTGAGGAAAGGGAAGCCCATAAAAGTTAATGGACAAACTTAAGGTCACATTTGTGCTAATGCCATGTTCCCTACCCACAAGGAGCTTACCACCAAAGATAACACATGAAACAAACAGAGGTAGCTAAGTAGTACAGTGAATAGAGTGCTGGACTTTAAGTCAAGAAGACTTGAATTCAAATTCTGTCTCTGATATTTAGTAGATTGTGATCCCAGGCATGTCAATTAACTCCTCTCAACCTCTGTTTCCTCAGCTGTAAAATGGGAATAATAATAACACCTACCTCCCAGAGTTATTGTGAGAGCCAAATGAGTTAATATATGTAAAGTGCTGTATAAACCTTAAAGCCCTATATCAATACTAGCTATTACTAGTATTATTAAAGAAGATATGACTATATAAGACGAATATCTCTCCAATGTTTTGACATCCAGATGATCACAATAAAACTATGATCAAACTCAAAGTGGGTCCTTTGATCAGAATCATTTCCCCTAACTGCCCATCAGGCCTCTCTAAGTGTCAGTGGAGATGAATGGCTTACATGAAATGAACAATTTTGTGTCATCAAATTATGTCTATTAAATAACATTACATGCTTCCTAATTGTTGAATTAAGGATGCCTGTTAAAATTGCAGTAACACACTCAAAACTGGTCCTGATTAGTGCTCCAACATGACTGCTTTATTAGAATGGTAACCTCATGAGGCTTAACTAATTGCTCATTAATTAATACTGAAAATCTCACTCTTGAGCTAGGAGAAAGCAAGCTTTCTATCAATAATGCTAATGTGGTGTATAAGATATGCATGGCCACAGTGCCCCTCCTCAGGCCTCTCCCTATCAATAGCCATTTGACATTAGGAGACTCAACTGCATGTTTATTCAGATCTTGTTTTTCTCTGTCAGGGACTCATTCCCCTCAATGATTTGTCCATCCCTGGAGATTTGGAGAAGGATTGCAGGAATATAAATTCGCAGAAACCTGCTTCAGGCAGAAAGTGACTTTTGTGATCATGAATAAAAATGTTCCATATGTGAGGCCCTGGGAAGGAAGAATGATGAATTAAAAAAGCAGGTGGACAGCAGAAGAGTGAGGGGAGGGCAGAATATAAAAGAAGAAAAAGGAAAGTAAAAGAATAAGAAAGGTAGGAAGGAAAAGAGAGAAGTCCATCCAGAGGGATGTTGAATCCTACCCTATACTCAACATCTTGGCCTATCTGCATAAGGATCTTAGGAGAATTTGGTATAAGGAAAATTAAACTAGATAGGAGGGGAGGACTGAATAATGATGCTGCCTTTGGTATATTGCAAATATTTTCACATGAGGATGCCAATTCTTCAGAGAAACAGACTTTTAATTCACTTAACCTAGGAATTAAATCACTCACACATAGGCTGGTAAATGCCTTGTTTCTAGTGAGGCCAAGGAGGTCCCATAATGATACTGCATTTTTTCACATTTTTGAGAGACTAGCCTACAATGGCTTATTTTGGTGATAATGAGATCCTTTAGACTGAGTTCTAAGGGACTTCATATTTTTCAGAGCTGTCCCACATACTTTATCTACACAAAAACCTATGATACAGGCCTGGAAGGTTTTAGTGTCTCCATGTGATAGACAAGAAAATTAGTGTTTAGAAAGTTTAAGTGACTTGGCTCACACAAGTTAATGGCAAAGTTAGGAGTGAAACTCAGATTTCCTGATGTCCCAGACAGTGTTCTTTATATGTGCTGCCTGAATCTTTTTTTTAATATTATATAAATCTCTGATTCCTTAGCACATTTCCTCTGAAGAGCTTAAAACAGTCTGGTGAACATTAGGAGATGAACAGCAATGGCAGGTCATTGTCAACATCAAGAGATTGCTCTTCCTACTCTAAGAAAGAAGTAGCTCAGATTTGGAAGAAAAGTTCTAGGAGGAACTTAATTATAGGTCCTAAATATATAGAGTAGTATTGCTTTACTGCCTTAGTGACAGGGAACAGCTGTTAAAAAGAAATAGACTTGTGACCCCAGGCAAGTTGTTTAACCCCAATTCCTTCACCAAAAAAACAAAAAAGAAATAGACGAATTCCAGGAGGAAATTTTTAGGTTAGACAACAGAAAGAGCTTTTAAAAAAATCCACAGTTTTGTAATACACAGTAAATGCATTCTGGAAGAGCTTATAGGATTTATGTATTTCTAGGATATAAATGTAAGTTTTATTATTTCTCTCATATGGTCTATATCCATCCCTATGAAGATCCATCTAGGATGATTTGAGTAGCATCTTGCCCAGAGTCAGGGGGGGATTGACTAGAAGATCTCTTAAGATTCCCTCCCAACATAAGGGGGAAGGCTACCAAGTGATACAGGATTATGGGCCTGGAATCAAGAAGATCCAAGTTAACATCTGGCCTCAGACACTTTTTTTCACATTTATTTTTAATTTATGGAATAAAACAAGCATTTCCATAGAATCTATAATAAAAAAGATGATTTCATCTGAAACTACAAATATATTATGTACAACTTGCTATTCTTTTTAAGTATATAAAGTTATGTAAATTTCTTTTTTTTCTCTCTTTTTCTTCCTCCCCTCTCACCCTAGATATGGCTACCATTAGACCTAAATAGGTACACACACACACACACATACACACATACATATTTATGTACACATGTATATATGTAAAATTATTCTGTACTTACTTCTAATTATCATTTCTTTCCCTGGATGCAGCTAGTGTCTTTCTTCACATGTCCTTTATAGTTAATTTGGATATTATAATAGTCAAAATGACTTATTCACCCAAAGTCATTCTTAAAACAATATTGCCATTATTGTATACGATGTTCTCTTGGTTCTGCTCATTTCACTCTTCATTATTTCTTGCAAGTCTTTCCATATTTTTCTAAGATCATTGAGGTCATCATTTCTTATAGCACCATAGTATTCCATCACAATCATATGCCACAATTTGTTCATCCATTCCTCAACTGATAGGAGCTGCTATAAATGTTTTAGAACATATAGGTTCTTTTCCATTTTTCCCTCATCATCTTTGGAAATAGACTCACTAGTGGTATTGCTGGGTCAAAGGGTATAGGAAGTTTAATAACTGTTTGGGCATAATTACAGATTGTTCTCCAAAATGATTGGATCAGTTCACAATTCCTTCAACTAATCCTAGCTGTGTGATCCTGGGCAAGTCACTTAGCCTTTGTTTGCCTCGCTTTTCTCACCTGAAAAAAAAATGAGTACAAGAATATCACCTGCCTCCCAGAGTTGTTGTGAGGATAAAATGAGACAATATTGTAAAGTGATTTGTAAAACTTAAACTGCTATATTATAAATGTTAGCTACTATTATTGTTGCTATTATTATATGCCTAACATAGGCCAGGATTAACTGATCACTTTTAATCTCCTTCCAATGATGCTAACTCAAACCTTAGATTTTTGACATCTTTTCACCTCCCTCAGCATCCTCTCCCCTTTGATTGTAGGGCTGCAGGATGGAACACTCAACTCTGCCCAAAGCCTTCCTTTATAGAGGGCAGAATCTGGACATTATAGCTCACTTCACTTTCTATCTGCAGCTCAGCTTGGTCTCAGTGCCACAGAACAAGATGCATCCTTCTTACTGCAACCCACTTTTCCAGCTTCCTTTTGTACTGTCTTCCCCCATTGGATTGTAAGCTCCTAGAGGGCATGGACTACCTTTATTTTTCTCATTTGTATCCCCAGCATTTAGTGTGGTGTCTGACACATAGTGGCCACTTAATAAATGTTGATTGAATTGAATTATATGCACAAAGTATAGAATCACAAAAACATAGATTTGGAGGTGGAAGGAACTTTAGTGGTCAGGTGGTCCAACTGTCATACTTTACAGAAGAGAAAACTGAGGCCCAGAAAGGTTCAGCATTTTTCCCAAGGTCACATAAGATATAATTGGCAGAGCTGGGATTCAAACTCAAGTTCTTTGACTCCTCCAAATCCAGCACTCCTTCCCCTGCCCCACTGTATGTCTCACCTATCCCTATCTAAATCCTACACATTGCAGAACACATGATACTCACTTAGAATTTGATAGAAATTCAAAAATGTGTCACCCCATATTTTTGTGAACACAAAAGATATTCAAAAGAGAGTTTCTGTATTCTTTTTACCCTAACCACCCTTGGATTTTCTTAGGGGAAAAAATGTTGGGATAAAATCAGAGCCCCATTAAAAGCATCTTCTTTTCTGCAGTGTCACAGCTACAGCTCTCTGCCATCAGCAGCACTTTTCTTTCCCCCTCAAGAATACTGGGATAATAAAAGCAGCAGAATAATAAAAGAAATAGCTATTACCCTCCACGCACCTCCATCTCTCCTTTAGCTTCCCTGAGGGTGAGCGAACATGGATTCCTTCTATCAAGCAGTCAACAAAAGCAACTTGGGCTCCCCATCTCCAGGCAGCCAACTTTCCATGAATGACTCATCTGTGTGCCTTCTCAGCTTTTGCTTCTTTTCTCTCTGCAAAGGAGCTGGTTTTAATGTTACTAAAACAGAGAGGTTTTTCACTGTCAGCTTGACTCTATGACATTGGCTTACTGGAGACTGCCCTTGCATCAAAGAGAGTCAGGTGACTGCCTTGCCAAGGTGAAAAGGTGATAATCAGGTGACTCCAAAGGTAAGGCACCCTACTCTGTCAGTGGCAAAAGAGCAGTGCTGGAGAAAAAAAATATTGACTATCAAACACACTCACAGGGACAAAGTCAAAGGAGCAGCAGCACCAAACTTGTAGTCAGATAACTTGGGTTCAAATGCTGCCTTTGACAATAAACTAGCTGGGTTGGCACATAATTTGTCTTGAGCCTTAGTATCCACATCTAGAAAAAAAGGAAAAATAGTATTTTTGCTTCCTACTTTATAAGACTGTTGTAAATCTTAAATTGTCATATAAGTAAGTTATTATTTTATTAGAAAGCAAAGAGCTATTTTAAAATACTTTAGGAAGGTCACTGATAAACTGTAAAGTGTGTACAGGAGGGCTACCAGGAGGGTGAAGGGCCTCAAAATCATGCCATATGAAGATCTATAAGGAAATATGTATGTTTGCTGTAGAGTGGAAGGCTTGCATGATACCTTGTCTTCAGCTACTTGAGGAACCATCATGTGGAAGAATGAATAGATTTCTTCTACCATGCTCCAGAGAGCAATATTAGGAGTGATGGATGGAAGTTGTAGAGATAATTTTAGGCTTGAGATAAGGAAAATACTTCTTAACAATGAGTGTTTTCCAAAAATGGAGAAGGTTCTTCCTCAAGAAGTGAAGTTGGTTTCCCCCTCCTTGAAGGTCTTCAAGCAGAAGTTGAATGAACAATTCACAGCAGTGTTGACCAGCATTTTCTTTCTCAGGTATGAGTAGGGCTAAATGGCTTTGGAGATCTTCCTCCGATGTGAAAGTCAGTGGTACTACAGAAATCATAGTTCTGTAACTGATGCAGAGGCCATTGTTGTTAACATTCAGGGCTCACACTCTTTAACAAGAACAAGATGGACCTTTCAGATAACAGTGAGGACATCATGATTCTTTGGGGTAAGCAGTGGTAATGAAGAGGCCCGTCATTTGATAATGGCATCAATTGTTATCTGTTGCCAAGTCATTGCACTGATGGAAAAATAGTATATTTCCAGGTGTAAATTTACTTATTCTTCTTGAACAACCCTTTTTAAGTGTTGAATTTTGAGTAGTCTGAGCTACTCAATGACCTCTGAAAATACTTGGTGTGTTCCCATCTCTAAACTTTGCCATGTTCTCCGTGCCCCAGTGGAATAGCCTCTCTGTCCTTTTCTGCCTGTATGAATCTTATTTATCCCTCAAGGCCAAGCTCAAACCCTTCTTCCTTCCTGAAGCCTTTCCAGATCACACCAGACCATAGTGATATCTTTTTGTGCTAAACTTCTACAGCACTTCCTGATAATACTACGTTACATTTATGTAGCATTTTCCATACCAAAAATCAATTTTTGTAAATCGTTATCTCATTTGATTCCCCAGAACACCCTGTAGGGGGTGTTATTATTCACATTTTACAAATCTAAAACCTGAAGCTCAGAGAAGTCATGATTTTCCTTAATGTTACCCAAATATATATAGCTAAGAGTTGAATGTAGCTCTTTTGAGTCAAAGTCCAGGGTTCTTTCCACTACGTATGTTGCCTTTCTTTTATTGATTGTGCCATTCAATTGGTAACCATTATGTGCTATATTGTGGTATTATACTAATTGTTTATTATTATTAAACTTTTATTATATACAAATGTAAATGTCAGTGGGCCATAAAGTTCTTGAGGACAATGATTGTTTTTGCTGTTGTCTTTTTGTCTTCTTATCTCCAGGTCAGGAACAAGACCTTTCACTTAATAAACTCTCAATTGAATGATAAGGTTTTGTTCTTCTTAATCAGCTTCTAAACCACTTGAATATGGAGACTGCTATGCTTCTTTGTCACTACATAGTGCTAAATACTGATCAGATACTAACTGAACTGAACTGAATGAATAACAGCTTGCATTTATATAATCCCTTAAAGTTTATAAGGTACTTTATATCATTTTCTCATTTGATTTTCATAACAACCCTGAGAGGTAAGTTCCCAATGTATTATTATCTCTACCGGGTTTAAAAAAAAACTTTGCAAATATAAGATGGAGGGGGCATAGACAGACAGCAGTTGGTTTGAAAAAAAATCTGTGGTTTTAGTGGCAGCAAACTCAATATGAATCAACAGTGTGACATGACAGCCAAAAAAAAAAAAAGTTAATGCTTTCCTAGACTGCAATAAAAGGGAGATAGCATCCAGAATGAGAAAAGTCAATAGTTTCATTATCTTTTAACCAGGTCAGACCATTTAAATTATCATCTGACCTATGTTGATGATTCTCAAATTTATTTATCTAGCCCTAACCTCTCTGCTAAGCTCCAGTCTCATATCTTGAACTGCCTATTGGCCATCTCAAACTGGATGTCCCAGAGCCAATTTAAGCTCAACATGTCTCAAGTTGAATTCATGATTTTTCTCCCAGACCTCCTCTTCTTCCTAATTTCCCTATTACTGTCCAGAGTACCACCATCCCCCATCACTTCTTTCTTGTTGCTGTTGTTGTTGTTGATGTTAAGTCACTTCAGTCCTGTCCGACTTTTTGTGACCGCATTTGGGGTTTTCTTGGCAAAGATTCTAAAGAGGTTTGCCATTTCCTTCTCCACTTCATTTTACAGATGAGAAAACTAAGGCAACCAGGGTTAAGTGACTTGTGCAGGGTCATACAGCTAGCTACTAAAGTGTCTGATGTCAGATTTGAATTCAGGTCTTCTTGACTCCAGGTCCAGTGCTCTATTCATTATACCACCTAGTTACCCCTTAGTCACCTCAAGGATCATATATTAAATCCTCTGGCATTCAAAGGCCTTCATAATCTGCCACCCGTCTTCTTACACCTCATACCCCCATGTACTCTGATATCTAGTGACAGTGGCTTCGTTTTTGTTTCTCAAACAAGACATTCCATCTCCTGACTCCGGGCATTTTTACTGGCTGCTGTCCTTCATGCTTGGAAATCTCTCACCTTCATATCTGTCCCTTCTGAGTTCCTTTAAATCCCAGCTAAAATCTAACTTTCTTCAGGAGGCCTTTCCCGATGCTCCTTAATTCTATCTAGTGCCTTTCCTCTGTTGATTATTTCCAATTTATCCTATAGATAGCTTGTTTTGTATATAGTTATTTGCATGTTATCTCTCCCGTTATACTGTGAACTCCTTGAGGGCAGGACATGTCTTTTACCTTTCTTTGTCTCCAGTGCTTAGTACCATGCCTGGCCCACAGTAGGTACTTAATAAATGTTTATTGACTGACAGACCACATCACCACATCTGGAGTACTGTGTTTGATTCTACGCACCATATTTTCAGAAAGACATAAATAAATTATAGTGTGAAGCCTCTGAGGTCCTTTCCAACTCAGAAAGTCGGTAAGTCTACATTCAGAAGAGAGTAACCAGGAATACGAGGGTAATGGAGGCTATAGTGCATGGAGATAATGTCAAGGAACTGGACCAATCAGCCTGGAAAAGAGACTACTTAGTGGAAATATCGTAACAGTTTTCAAGAATTTGAAAGGCTATCAATCAGCTGGAGGAGGGATTAGGCTTATTCTGTCTGGCCCCAGAGGATAGAACTAGTAACAACTTTTAAAAGTTACAGAAAGGCAAAGTTGGGCTTAATGGAAGAAGAAACTTTCTACAACATAAAAAGAAACTTCCCACCACAGACAAAATGGACCGCCATGGGAATTAGTAGTTTCTCTCTCACCAGAGGCCTTCAAATGGAGGGATAGTTGACATCTGTAGAGTAAGTTGTTGAAGAGATCCTTGGTCATGTGTGGGTTGGATTCAAGGATCCTGGAAGTCACTTATAACTACAAGATTCAGATACTCACAGAGGCTAAATCACTATGTTCACATAGCTAGTAAGTGTCAAAGATGGAATTCAAACCCAGGTCTCTGTTGACTCTATCCAAATCCAGAACACCTTTCACTACAGCACTCTGCTTCTCAAAAGAAATGAGTCAGCAAGTAGATTTCAGCTCACAGTACATTTTTTTCATTAGTTTGTTTAAAGTAGTAAATGAATTATGTGCAGCCTAATTTGTCATATAGACAGGACTACAAATGGAGCTTCAAAAAGATGGCTCATATAAACCAGTAGAAACAAATTTCCTAAGTTAATCCCTCTTGTTTCTTCTTGAGTCCTTAAACCAGGAAGAACAGCGCAACATTTTAAAAGTCTCAAATGACTCTTTTTCCTGTAGGAATTATTCCAAGACTTGGCTTCTCAGCAACACAGAGGCACATTTCTGGTCCTGCTCTACAGACTCTTCTATGCTTTTTACCTTTTTTTTCTCAAAGCACTTTCCCATATATGATCTAATTTTATCTTCCCAGATATAACTCTATGAAGTAAATAGGGCAGAGATTATATTGCCATCACATTTCATAAACTTTTTGTGCTAGAAGAGACCATAGAGATAATCTAAGATCAATCCTTTCATTTTATATGGGAGGAAACAGAATCTTGGGGAGAGAAAATTATTTTCTCAATAGGAAAAAGTAGATCACAGTTATGACTTTCTTGAGGTCATTCACCAAGTTGTTAGTGAAATTGAGACTAGAACCCAGCTTCCTAATAATAATGACAACTGATACTTACAAAAATAGTGCACAGGTTATCTCCTTTAAGCTTCACAAACCTTGTGAGATAAATAGTACAAGGACTATTATCCCCAATTTATCAGTGAAGAAGCTGAGGCTCGGTGTTTTGCTTATAGTCACAGAGTTAATAAGTGTCGTAGGTGAGATATGAACCCATCTTTCCTGACTTCTGGCCCAAAACTCTTTGACTGTGCTTTGCTACCTCTTCATGGTCAAGGATTTATTCTGCTCACTTCTATGGTGAAGACATGTACCTGTGGGGAAGGGGTCCTAAGTATGAATACAGTTAAATCAAATATGGAGTAAAAATTTATGAATATTTAATTGTTTCTATGACATGGTCAGCTTGTTGAAGCCAAAGCTGGTTTAATTCTCATAATAAACTTTATAACAAGCCTTGCCAGTGAGCTCACTGTTCAGAAATTTTTGAGCAAACATATAAAGTCACATTTTTGGTACAGAGTATGAGAAGCTACAAGCTATGCTTAGCTAATTTTGCAACAGGTGGTGTGTGGAGTTTGATGATCTAGATTTAATTATATTTTTATGGTAATTTTTATTTATTTTTTTGTTTTCAACATTTACTTCTACAAGATTTTGAGTTCCAAATTTTCACCCCATCTCGCCCCTCCCCCATCCCAAGATGGCATGCATTCTGAATACCCCTTCCCCTAGTCTGCCTTCCCTTCTATCTCTCCCCCACTTCTCTTATCCCCTTCCCCTTCAATTTTCCTGTAGGGCACCTTGGATTTCTGTACCCCATTTCCTGTATTTCTTATTTCCCAGTTGCATGTGAAAACATTTTTTTAAACATGTGTTTTTAAAACTTTGGGTTCCAAATTTTCTCCCTTCCTCCCTGCCCACCCACCCTCACTGATAAGGCAAGCAACTAAATATAGGTTATATATGTGCAGTTATGCAAAACACTTCCATAGTAGACATGCTGGGAAAAACTAACTCTATTTCCCTTAATCCTATCCTGCCCCCCCCCATTTATTCTATTCTTTCTTTTGACCCTGTCCCTCCTCAGAAGTATTTGCTTCTGATTACCCCCTTTCCCAATCTGCCCTCCTCTCTATCATCCCCCTACTCTCTTGTCCCCTTCCCCCCCCATTTTCCTGTAGGGTAAGACAGATTTCCATATCCAACTGAGTATGTATGTTATTCCCTCCTTAAGTCAAATCCTATGAGAATAAGATTCACTCATTCTCTCTCACCTTCTCCCATTTCCCCTCCACTGTAAGAGCCTTTTCTTTTCTTTTTTTTTGTGAGATAATTTACCCTGTTCTACCTCTCCCTTTCTCCTTCTATTAGTATAATTCTTCCTCACCCCTTAATTTTATTCTCCAGATATGACTCCTTCATTTTCAACTCACTCTGTGCCCTCTATCTATTTATACCTATATATACGTACATATAATTTTTTCCCCTCCAACTACTTTAATACTGACAAAGGTCTCATGAGTTACAAATATCATCTTTCCATGCAGGAATGTAAACAGTTCAACCATAATAAGTCTCTTATGATTTTCTCTTTCCTGTTTACCTCTTCATGTTCCACTTGAGTGTTGTATTTGAAAATCAAATTTTCTATTCAGCTCTGGTCTTTTCATCAAGAATGCTTGAAAGTCCTCTATTTCACTGAATTTCCATTTTTTTTCCCTGAAGGATTACACTCGGTTTTGCTGGATAGGTGATTCTTGGTTATAATCCTATCTTCTTTGCTCTCTGGAATATTATATTCCATGCCCTGTGGTCCTTTAATGTAGAAGCAACTAAATCTTGTGTTATCCTGATTGTGTTTCCACAATACTTGAATTGTTTCTCTCTGGCTGCTTGTAACATTTTCTCCTTGACCTAGGAACTCTGGAATTTGGCTATAATATTCCTAGGAGCTTTCATTTGGGGATCTCTTTCAGGAGGAAATTGGTGGATTCTTTCAATTTCTATTTTGCCCTCTGGTTCTAAAATATCAGGGCAGTTTTCCTGGATGATTTCTTGAAAGATGATGTCTAGGCTCTTTTTTTGATCATGGCTTTCAGATAGTCCAATAATTTTTAAATTCTCTCTCCTGGATCTATTTTCCAGGTCATTTGTTTTTCCAATGAGATATTTCACATTGTTTTCTAATTTTTCATTCTTTTGGATTTGTTTTACAGTGTCTTGATTTCTCATAAAGTCACTAGCTTCCAATTGCTCTATTCTAATTTTTAAGGAAGTATTTTCTTCAGTAAGCTTTTGGATTTCCTTTTCTATTTGGCCAATTTTGCCTTTTAGGGCATTCTTCTCCTCATTGGCTTTTTGGACCTCTTTTGCTATTTGGGTTAGGCTATTTTTTAAGGTGTTATTTTCTTCAGTATTTTTTTGAGTCTCCTTTAGCAAGCTGTTGACTTGTTTTTCATGATTTTCTTGCATCACTCTCAGTTTTTCCTCTACTTCTCTTACTTGCTTCTCAAAATCCCTTTTGAGCTCTTCCAAGGCCTGGGACTGATTCATATCTTTCTTGGAGGCTTCGGATGTAGGATCTTTGGCTTCACTGTCTTCTCATTGTATGTTTTGATCTTCTTTGTCACCAAAGTAAGATAATGTAGTCTGACTCTTTTTGCACTGCTTACTCATGATCCAGGCCAATTACTTGAGTTTTAAACTCTTTGTTAAGGTAAGAGTCTGTTTCTAATGTGGAGAATGTACTGTCCCAAGCTTCAGGGTTTGTACAGCTGTTTTCAGAGATACTTCTAGGGATCTGAAAATTTTCAGTTCTTCCAAGGTGCTATGATAAGGGGTGAGGTGTTTTCTCTCCACTGACACAAGCCCTGCCATACCATCATTCCTCCTCGCCCCAGGACTGCCCCTCAGATCTGTGACCCAGATCCAAGCACCGGTAAAGCAAGAGATTCCTCTCTCAGCATTGGCAAAGAGATCCCTGCAATCCCCCTCTGATCAGCCACTTGATTCCCCCTCAGTCTGTGGGCCGGAAGCTCAGGAAACAGCCGTGGCCCCGGGCTGCCCTCGAAACTTGTGGCTGAGACCTAGCTCCTTTCTCACTGCAGTCATAGACTTTTCTCACTGACCTTCTAAGTTATCTTTGGCATTCCTGGGTAAAGAAATCTGGAAACTGCCACAGCTACCTGCCTATTCAGTCCTCTGAGGCCTGCTCCAGGTTTGCTGCGGCCTGCACGCCCACGCCAAACTGCGCTCCTTTCCCTGCCCTGCACGATATACCTTTCTGATCAACCATCCAGGCTGTCTTTGGCTGGAAATTTGTTTTACTCTGTCTTTTTGTGGGTTCTGCTGCTTTAGAATTTGTTTAGAGTCATTTTTTATAGGTATTTGGAGGGGTTTGGGGGGAGAGCTCAAGCAAGTCACTGTTTTCCCTCCACCATCTTGGCTCCACCCTCCAATTCTATTCCATGATCTAGATTTAAAAAAAAAAATCATAGGTGGATGTTTCATTCCAGTGTCCCCTGGCTATATTTCTGTTTCCCATATGTATTCCCCAAGCTTTCCCAGATCTGTTGAAATACATCATAGTATAACAATGCCACCTCAACTATGCTACAATGTCTTTTATTCTTCACACACACACACACACACAAACACACACACACACACACACACAAAAGATTCTACCACAAATATAAATTGAAAATTCCTTTCGGCAACATGGTGTCTGAAAAACTGAATTGATCTTTATAAAAAAGAAGAAAAAGCAGCTGCTTACATAATTTTGAGGTTCTAAAATATAGGAGTCCTCAAATTTGGAACTCTAACACAAAAATGCCTCCTTAACTAGGTAACCATAGTATTTGAAATTCCATCACTCAAGATCTATTTGTTCACCTAGGTTTAAGCACTTGGTCTCCATTTTAAAAATGAACTATAGCAACAACATTACCTACTAACTTAGTAACTCTTTCAAAAAAAGGAAATACTTGGCACAACTTGTTCCTGATGGAGATATGTTGGCTCTTTCATGACTCTGGAGGAAGCATAATAAAACTTGCTGCCCACCTCCTGACAGGTAATGGACTTAGAGTGCAAACTGATACATATTTTTATAAATGGCCAATACAGGACTGTTTTCCTTGACTACATTTTAACAGGGATTTTGTTTTTCTTTCTTCATGGAAGGGGTAGGAGGGAGAAAAGACAGATATTCATTTAAGGAAAACTTATTTTAAAATGAATGCTAACATGAACCTTAAAAATACAGACCAGTAGCTTCAAAGTGAAAATGAAGAATAAAAAGCATCTCAAAGGAAGAGTGAAATGCTGACCTGTTACAGAAGGTTGTAAAGTGAAAAACATTATAAACACAATGGAACAAAGGAAATTAAAGGAACACCTGGATTGAGGAAGCAAAAAAGGTTTGATATCTCAGCTAAGAAGGAGGATGGAATCATAGGATACCTTAAAAGAGGCATAGGATCTAGGAATAAGAAAGTTATAGACCCACACTACCTTGTCATCCTCAAACCACAATTAAATTATTGTGTTCAGTTTTATGTGTCACACTTTTAAGAACGACATTGGTAATTTGGAGTGTATCTAGGGGATGGTGACTAGGATGGTGAAAGGTACCAAATTCTTGCCATTTGAAGACTGGTTTAAGGAACCATAGATGCTATTTAATCCGGTGAAAAGAAGGTGTGGTGGTAGGGACATGATAGCTGTTTTCAAAATTTTGAAGGACTGTGACCTGTTTTAAAAAATGGGTGTGGGGGCAGCTGCGTGATGCAGTGGGTAGAGCACCATCCCGGAAGTCAGGAGGACCTGAGTTCAAATCTGGCCTTAGACAAAACATTCAACATTTACTAGCTGTGTAAGGACTGAGCAAGTCCTTAACCCCAATTGCCTAAAAAAAGATGGGGGCACAAAAATAGCAATTAGACTTGATATTGCGCTGCACAAGGTAAAATAAGGATCAATGGGTAGAATGAGAAAATGGGGATATGATGAAAGTAAAAACTTCCTAAACGTATAACTCTCCTTGAAATGGAACTTGCTTCAGGAAGTAGTGGGTTTTCCTTACTATACGTCTTTAAAAAGTTGAATTATCAGTCCTAATACAGAATAGAGAGGGGCTTGTTATTTAGATATTGGATAGAGTCAATTTTCCCTTTCAACTCTGAAATTCTGTTATCCTTCTGATGAGCCTATGCCAAATTCCAAGGGCTCTGCAGAGCTCCAAGTCAAAGCAGAAGTAGCCCTCCCTTATGATTCAGATATGGAAAGTTCTTAGGGGGTTTGTGTGCTTCCCTGGTGCCATTTAAATGTCTAAAAAGGATAGATACCATTTACCCATCAGAGGGTTTCATCAAAGAGATGAAATCACTTAGATATGGCCAGACTTCTAAAGATAAAAGGCTGCTCTCACCCAGGCCTTATGCCTTGCCTTAGCAATTTTACTTCATGGGAGCTGTTCAAGGCACTGGAATGACTCTGCCTTGCATTCGCTGAAACATCAACTGGAATGATTTGTCTTTGTGACTGATCTATCACTTCTGTGTGTCCTGACTCTGTACTCCTGATTGCTACCCTCAATCCAATTCACCTGTATTTACCATAATCCTGTGCAATGATTTTCAAGGTATACAACCATGTGCCAACACTAACACAATTCCATTCTGATTTTTTTTTACTAAGTTCTATGTTTACCAGCTCAGAATTTTGTCTAACTCGACCTCAGCAAACTGCTTACTCTCATGATCTATCCTGGTAGGGACTTATATCACAAGTCAGCTTCCCTCTCTGGTTTTCCAACAGCTTTCCTCTTTGGTAGGCAAACCAATTGGTTTTCTTTAAAAAATCAGCTTATCAAAGAGAAAATTCCCCTCTCTAGAGAATTTCTTATAATGCCTTAGATGTTTACCTATACTTGTGAGTCAAACTGGACACAAAAGGAAACAAAATGTTTTCAAAGGTACTTTGGTGAAGAAGAAATACATGAAGTTCAACATTGTTTTTGTAAAATAGCTTTGTTCTAACATATCTTAGTATTTTTGTTTCCTTCTCCCTCTCATAATCATCACTGAAAAATCCATTTTCAATATGTTTACTTTAAGAGAATCTGGCAATAATTTAGCATTTGAACAAGTTTTGCCGGTATAAAACTCTCAGCAATTTGTCCCTTCAAAGTAGATTCCTTTTCAACTGGCTGTCTTCACCTATACCCAAAGTTAGATTTAGAAAGTTAAAGATATTTTAATTGCTGTCCTCATGCTTTCCAATGTCAATTATGATAAAAACCCCATAATAAAATTGTAAACTTTGAATATGCAATAGTTCCCAAAAATCTTATTCTTTCATCTACTTGTTATTAAAAAAAACATTTTTAATGTATTTCATTTTTCCACCACAAGCATTTCCAAATATATCCCACTCTGGTCCCCTACACAGTGAGCCTGCCCTTCCTTAGAAGGAAGGAAGGAAAGAAAGAAGGAAAATATAATTAAGCAAAATCAATAGTCATACTGACCACAGCATAGATAAGATTTCATGCCCATTATCTTCACCTCTCATTTAAAAGTAGAAGGTGATTTTTCTCTTCTCTTCTCTCAGCCAAGCCTGATATCCATTTCATTTTGTTATTCATTTCATTTCCATTGTTGTGGTCACTATTGTGTTGATTTCCTACTTCTGCTTACCATGTATCGGTTCATATAAGTCTTCCCATGTTTCACTAAATTCTTATTTGTCATTTCTCATGACACTATAATATTCCATTTCATATATTGTCATAATTTGGTTAAGCCACATCACAATTAATGATTACACAATTTGATCCCAGTTCTTTGCCACTATGAAAAAATGTTGCTATAAATGTTTTGTTATATTCTTCTTGGTATAATTGTATGGCAATGATACATGTAATATAATAATCTCTTAAGATTTAAAAATTAATATCATACAGAGGGCCATGGAAAGATGACTGACCAATAGGTATGAGCAGACTGAAACATAATCTATGAGTAAGTCTAGAGAACAGGATTAAATTATGTCATCAAGAAATTATGATAGAAAGAGAAGATGAATTGGTTATGTGATAAAGGATGAAAGCTGGACAGTAGTGGTGCTTCACTGGTGCTTTCTTTGTATCAGGAGAAAGGGGGAAGGCCTTCAGAATGTTAGGTGGGCTCCTTGTGGAAAACTCATTGAATGAAATTAACTAGAGTCAAATAGGATGGGGAAGGATAACCCTTCTAATTCTCTACATCATTTGGAAGTCACTTCTGAATCAACGATAGCACAGAGCTATTTGAGCATCTGAGTATATGATCTTTCTGTCATATATATCTCCTTGGGTTATATGTCTAGGGTGGGAGCACTGCATCAAAGTGTATAGAAATTAAGTAATTTTGCATAATATAACATATTCATATAATATTAGATATTTCCAAAATGGCTAGACAAATTCACAGTCTTGTCAATAGTATATAATGTACCTGTATTCCAACAGCCATTAACAGTATTTCTACCTAGCTTCATCTTTGAGAATTTGTTGGGTGTGAGGTAAAAACCTTATAGGTTTTATTAAAATTTGCATTTGCCATATTATTATTGACTTGGGACAATCTTTTGTTAATACTTTACAAATCTTTTGAGGACTGTTTATTTATTTCATTTATCCACTTATATATTGGGAAATGACTATTAGGCTTATATATTTGAGTTAATTCCCGATGTGCCATGGATATTACACTTTTATCAGAGATATTTAATACCAGATTATATTCCTAATCAAAACTTTTCTTTCTTATCCAATCTACATTGATTTTGTTATTCAAAAGCATTCCAAATTAATGTATTCAAAATTTTCCATTTTTTTCTTTTTGTAACCTCATCTATTCCTTGTTTGCTCAAAAATCTTATTCATAGCCAAAGTTGTAAAGGGATCTATTTTGATTTAACTCTAATTCTTTTTTACAATGTGACCTCATGTTTAGGCTGATCATCAATTTGGACCTTATTATGGTATATAGTATAAGATGCTGATTTAAAATTTTTTTTCCAAACTGCATCCCAGTTCTCCCAGCAATTCTTGTTGAACAGAGATTCCTTAGCCAAGTAATTTGTGCTCTTGGGTTTACTGAACATTAGGCTATTGAGTTTAATTCTGTCTGATTCTCTTTTATCTAATGTACTCCACATATGTACTTTTCTATTTTAACAAGTACCAAATATATTTCATGATTATTACTTTATAATCTAGTTTGAAGTCTGAAAATGCTATCCATCCCTACATTCATTTTTAAAAAATCATCTCCCTGGAGATTCTAGACCTTTTGTTCCACAAATGAATTTTGTTATTTTTATGTCTCATTCTATAAAGTAACTCTTTAATAGTCTGACTGGTATATCACTAAACCTGTAAAATAATTTAGGTTGTATTTTCATTTTTTATTACATTGGTACATTACAATTACATGAAGTAAATATTCCTAGTCTTTGTTTTCCTTTATTTCTATAGTATTTTAGGTGCTTAATAATTGTGAATGGATTCATTGATTCATACTTATTACTTTTTATTCTAAACTTAATAAACATGAAATAAAACGAGCATTTCAGTATGGAAACTAGAATAGAAAGGACTATTCATGAAACTATGAGACGTTGTTACATACTGCTTACTTTTCCTTTTAGGTATATAATAAATTCAGGCAGTTGGTGGGCACAGTGGATAGAATGCTGGGCCTGGAGTCAAAAAGACTCATCTTCCTGAGTTCAAACCTGGCCTCAAGTACTTACTAGCTGTGCAACCCTGGACAAATCATGTGGCCCTATTTGTCTCAGTTTCCTCATCTGTAAAAATGAGCTAGAGAAGGAAATGGCAAACCACTCCAGTTTCTTTGCTAAGAAAACCCCAAATGGGGTCACAAAGAGTCGGATGTGACTAAAAAAACAACTAAACAGTAAAAAACAATAAATTCATCATATAACATTCAAAGCTGTATTACGTGTCCATGTTTCCTTCTGGCTTTCCTCTATACTTTATGAATATCTGTAAAAAGCTTCAATGACTATCTTTTTATTCTTTTCATTTTAATTTGGCAAGTGTATTGCTAGCCCTGGTATCCCTCTCACAATCTCTGACCCTGGGCTATCCCAGAAACTCTGGATTCATTCATTCATCCATCCATTTAGGACAGTTAGGAAGTGAATGAGTCTTTATGTATCACCTATTATGTCAGGCACTATGCTTAGCACTTTATAATCTAATTTTATCAGTTATTTAGCAGGGGTAGGGAACCTTTCATATTGGAAGGCTGCATTAATATTTAGCAGTGATCAAATAAGGCCAAATTCAAGAAACTTCAGTTAGATACATTTAAAAAATGTACATTATTTTGTAAAAAATCTAATTACTATGTACTTAATAATTTCAAAAAATGAAAACCATTTGTTAATTTTAAAGTTAATTAACCTTTTAATGATTTTGATATTTCTGATTTTTGTTGGAAAGGATTTGAATATTTGGTTGCAGCATGGAGGTCCACAGTTTCAGTTAATCCTCTAGGTGGGTATCAGTCCTTTTGTGACCTTAAGGGTGTCTTGATTTGGGTTAGATAGGAGAATGTAGATTTGCAGCAATAAGTGGTTAAAAAGCAAGAAAGCATTTTTCGGGCATGTTGCTAAAGGTATGGGTATTCTATTGCATTTTTCCATATTGCAATTGGATCTTTCTTAGCATCAAGCAATGACTTTAAAATGTCATATACTGAGAGCTCAATCACTTCTATCTGTAGTTCTTTAGGTGCCTTGGTGATATCAACTAGGTGGGACTGAAATGCCAACTTGAGTGTGATGTCATGATTCTCACATCAATGAACCTTTTGCTGTATTCTCCAATTAATAGGTCTATAACAGCTATGTATTCTTCAGATGATTCACACATATCATCCTGCTCATCAATGACCTTTGCTAACTGGGGAAAACGTTCATCTGAAATTTCCTTTTGAAGAAGAAGTGTTTTGAAAAAAAAAGTTTTTTTTCAAAATGCTTGGATTTTTGGGCCACATATCACATGGAAACTTAGTTTTACCTTGCAAAGAAATATTCAAGGTGTTTTGATTTGACGTGATATCACACAGCAGTACAGCATTCCTATAGAAACCTTCTTTCAATAATTCCCATTGCTGACTCTGATTTTCATAAAATTTAACTATTTGTTCTTGCAGAGACAAAATTTTGGCTAACATCTGCCTCTGCAATAGCCAATGCACTTTAGAATGATATGGCAAATTCATACTGAATATTTTGTTGTTCAACTTTAACATGTTACGGAACTGAGGATGCTGTGTTGCATTTGCACAAACAAAGTTAACAATTCTTATAACTTGTTGCAAAGTATCACTTAAAATAGTAGCTTTAGCACAGAGATTTTGTGGATGCAAGATACAATGAAAAGAAATGAGAGCATCTGGATCTGTTGATACTTTTTTTAAAAATCTGTACAATAAACCCTTCACGTTTTCCTGTCATGGAAGGTACTCTGTCTATACATACATTCACGGAATTTGCCAAATTCAGTTCAACTTCATGACATTTATCTTGAAAGTTGTTGAAGATACCTATTCCCTGTGTTCTGTTCACAAGAGTGTCTAAACCAAATAACTCTTTGTAGTAAAGAAAATCTTCTGTTACGACCCAAATGAAGTATAAAACCTGCACTGAGTCAGTAGTAGCACTGATTCATCCAAAGTGATTGAATAACATATATTTTCCTTTTGAAGTATTGCATGAAGTTGTTCTGTTAAGTTGAAGGTTAATTCATGCTGCCAATCAGTTATGGTTGTCCTTGAAAGCAGCAGTTGTTTGTATTTTGAAATATTAGTCTAAGCATCCTACAACTTCGATAATGCATTCATTCACAATTTCTACATCACTAAATGGCTTCCCTTTTTCCCAAGTATATAAGCTACTTTATAAGTTGCTTCAGTAATATTATTTTCATTGCTTGCTTATTGCTTACTGCTGCTTGAATGAATTTTCTTTGCTTTTGCTTTTCATCTTTTAATTTCTGCAATACAACCTTTTGCACCTCTCCAATTTAAAATATTTGTAGTCCTTATGAGTGTTATAATGCTGATGAGCACTGAATTTCTTTCATGTTGATATTGCAGTATCACAAAGCAAGCAAATCATTTTATCTTTAGCAGAAACAAGATAATATTGCAATTCCCAATCCTCATTAAAAAAATCTATTTTCTTCCTTCAGCATGCTCTTGGTCTTCTTTGACATGATGGACTGTTAAGCAGACAGAAATAAGAAATAGTTGCTGTGCAACTATTCACAAATTCCACTTCAAACAGAAACACAGTGCACCATTGTCAAAAGCTGATAACAAAGTGGTATACTCGACCACCCAATCAGCCTCATGTGGTAGTGTGGTAGTGGTATCAGTCAGGCAGGGGAAGTTAGAATTAAATAATGAGTGTAGCAGCCATCAGTTTAGCCCTGATTCTAATTGTGCTGGTCAATATGGGAGATTATTTTGGTGAAACTTATTTTATTCTTTGATATTTAAAATATGCTTGTTTTAAAAATAAAATAAAAATATAACAAACAAAAATATATTAATAAAAATAAAAGGATTTGTTCTATAAAATTTGGATTCAGTCAAAAGGCTATACTTAAGGACCTAGAAGGCCACAGATGGCCTTAAGTCTGCATGTTCCCCACTCCTGAGCTAGTCAGTCACTGATTATTAATTTTCCATTTTGGTCTGTATCTTTTATTTGAATTGTATATATTCATATTTTATAAATTTTCTTTTCTATTGTGAACTTAACTATCATGGACAAACAAACATTTTAATATAAAAAGAACAAGGAATTAGATTTTAAAAGAAACTTTGGTCTATAACAAACTAATACTAATTTTCTTATGATCTTCTTAAATTTCACATATACATACATACACACAAGTGTGGTGTCCTTTTTTCAAGAAGTTTTCATTTATTTTGTCCTGTTCCTTATTTTTCTCCCATTATAGTCTATTCCAAAGTATATTCTTCCATTCATGGGCTATACTCATGCATTCTTTCTACATCCTTCAGGCAGAACTTTTGGAGTACCAAATTTGGACTCCTTATTCTAAACCATTTCTATGTTAATGTATTTGTAAATTTACAACTTCCTCCAATGCCATCATGTTATTTGTTCATATATTTATCTGTTCATTTTGTTTTGTTTTGTTTAAGCTAGCCATATTCTTGTGTGCTTCATTCCTAGAAACATCGATACAAGAAGGAATGAGCAATGTGTGGCAGTAGTCAATCTGAATCCCAAAGTCATGGTGCCTACCTACTCATGGTATCTGTCCTTACCATGATTACTTACCATCCTTCAAGTTAATAATCCTCTCTCTGGGTCTATGTTCCCTTTATCACTCTGGGTGCTGACTACTCCCTGAAAATCCATACATCCCTGCTTCTATAGTATCCTGGGAAATGCAATCTTTCCTCAGAGAAGGTGGTCTCCTAGTTTACCTATTCTCCCCAATTAAAATCCATTATTAAGACCTATCTCTCACCACAGACACTTGCTTCTTCCCACCCTATGATAATGACTTTGAATAGAACCCTATCATTTCCACTTCTGGGGCAAGATCTATCTCTCATGCACACACAGCATATAATCTCCTTTCTCCATGACTTTGCATAGACTTTCCCTATAACTGGAATGCACTATCTCCTCATCTCGACCCTCTTATAAATATTTAGATAATTTATTTTATTGCTTATTATTTTTTATAATTGTGCTAATTTCAGTTTCTTACATATTTATTATTTAGATTGTTGGCAAATTAAATGTTCTCTTCACATCTGGTTTTTCTTGGGACTTTATGTTTTGGTCTGTTCTTGCAGGAATGCATTAAATATTCCTATTTTTAAAGATACATCTTCTTAATGATTTAATGATTACCCCACTTTGTAGGATGCTATTTTTGCTTGTATTTTGACCACCTTTGTTTTTGGAAGATATTTCATTCTTTTCACTGGTCATTCATGCGTATGGAATAATCATGGATTATTCAAATTGGTGTTCCTTCAGAGCCAAAGGAGTTTCTCTCAGCTGCCGCAAAATATGCCCTTTGACACTGAAATCATACAATTTAACTATTACACTCCTCTGGACTTTTGAGGGTGGGCATTTTTCTCAGGTGAATATCTGTGGATTCAATCAATCAGTACTTAGTCACCTGTATTCAAAAAATCTAGGGAGTTTTATTATATTATATTCTACAGCATTAGATTATTAATCTGTCTTGGATTTTATTTTTTCTATGAGACCTATGATCTTTATGTTAACTTTGTTCTCAACATTAGTTGCTTTGGTTTTTGATTCATTCTTGTATTTTTGTGCTGTTGTTCCATGATCTCTGAGAAATGCATGCATTCTGTATATAATATGTGGGTTTGGGGTTCATTTTTATTCATGGTATGATGACTATTTAATACCCTTTAAAAATTTTACTCAGTTTTCCTTATCTTTATGTCTCATTCTTGGTGAATTTGCCTGGGAACAAGGTTTGTGCCCAGTCTTACTCTCTTAAATATATTTTTTTGATTGATTAATCAATTTTTCTTGTTTCTAGTAGCTTCTATCCTTTTTCCCTCCTCAATCTTTGTCCCTTTCCCCTTTCAGTGCTGTGGTAAGAATCTTTTCTCCTACGTGAACCCATGAGGCTATGTTCTAGGCTTCTTCAAATTCTGAGGAGTGGAGGGAAGAAGAAAGTGTGACAGACTATTGGGTTCCCTGTCTGGAGACAATTAAACCCAACTAAGTTTCTGTCCCTTTTCCACTGGGAATGAAATTCACTTCCTCTCCAGCTGGTTCTATACTGCTGAATCTTCTGTCCGTCCTCCCAGTTTTACTCCTTTATTTTTGCATGGCTCGGGGCAAAAATAACTATTTTCCATCTCTTGGAGACTGTATATGGGAGTGAGGATAGATTTAGATGATTCACTGCCATGAAGGGACCAGATGGACATCACTATAGCTGTCTCATCTATACACTGGCTGCTTTTTCCCTACAGCAAAATGTCAGTTCCTTGAGAGTAGGATCAATTTGTTTGCTTCTTCTGGTATACCCTGCATTTAGCACTGTGTCTAGCATATAGTAAGCACTTAATAAACACATTATCTGTCTTTCTATCTATCTTTCTACCAATGTCTTTCACCACCTGCTCTGCAATTTATAGTTGCCTAAGGACGTTAAGATTAAGTAACTTGCCCAGGGCCAATACAGATAACATGTGTCAGAGGCTGGACTTGAGCCCAGTTGTTTATGGCTCCATGACCAGTTCTATTTACAACCTTGTGTTACCTTTCATAATTTAAATCCTAATTAGAAACCATTGCCGTTTATTTTTTAAGTTGACTTTTACTCACTAAAACTTCAATAACATTGTTCCTTCTAGTATATTATTTGGAAATTAGAAAGAAAGAAAGTTTGGTTTCCATTGATGTGTCAATCTTTCACAAGATCTATGTTTTTCTCATTGTAGGCACTCCTCCCCTCCCCATGCCTTAGCATATGGATTAGTGACTGTGAACAAATATTTGATCACTTGGTGGACAGCCAATCTTCTGGTGATGGGTCCCTTCAAATCCATCTAGGCTAGTCATTGAATGACCAGAATATAATTCATTGCCTGGCCATACATTTTTGTCTTTTCCACTTGGTAGGACTTAATAGAGGTTGTGTCTGCTCTGCTGGCACAATCTTACCTCCATACTTTAAAGAATACCAGAAGAGGGGCAGCTAGGTGGTACAGTGGATAGAGCACCAATCCTGAAGTCAGGAGGACCTGAGTTCAAATTCGGCCTCAGACCAAACACTTGACATTTACTAGCTGTGTGACCCTGGGCAAGTCATTTAATCCCAATTGCCTAAAATAAATAAATAAATAAATTAGTTAAATAAATAAAAAAAAATAAAAAAATGAAAGAAAATGTCTATAACTCAGATCCTTACTACCAATTAATTTAAGCAAAATGTAACCTCCTTGAGGGCAAGATATGTTTTTATTTTGCCTTCATGTCACCTCGGACCCCAGCAGAATGCCGTGCACATAGCATGCACTTAATAAATACTGTTTGGGTTGGAATTAACCCTAACTCAGTGAGGTTTTACTGCTCACATTTTCATTATATTTGAGAAAATTGTCAGGCCACTGTTCATGTCAAACTGAAGAATAAGGAAAGAGGAGGACAGAGGGAAAACAAAAGCTTTGCCAATAAGATTTTTTTTTGTCAAAATCTAGGAATCTTATATAGATATTGGATATAGCTCTGATACAAAATTGTTGTTGTTGTTTCTTATCATTAAGATATGAAGCATAAGACCAGAGCTGACTAACATCATTAAGGATCAAATAACATATTTATGACACTAAGAGCCAAGAGATTCTGGGATTGACACAACAAGTGCCAGAGAGTCATAGATTTAATGATACCTGCCAGCATTTCCTTACACACCAAGCTTGGTCAAAACCATCATCATACCCATTCGGTAACTCAAGTTTTTACATAAGAGATGTTTATTTGATACTTCCTATTTTAGTGCTTGGAATCCTAAGGTTGGAGATTCTATAAGTATATTGTCCAATCACAAAAAAAAAATCAACCCTAGTTCATATCCTTGGAGCTAAAAAGATGGCCTTGGGAAAATGGTGTGTCTACCTTACACATTGGTGTTCAATAAATGGATTGATATTATGAGGATAAAAAGAAAGAAATTGGCAGCAACTTAAATAAAAAAACAGAGGTAACTCAATGATTGGTTGACTGAAAATCAGCCACTTCAGATCATGGCCTAGAAAAGCAAGCTTGTCATTTGCTCTCATTCTCTGGTGTTCCCTTTTCATCATGCCTATTCCACTTTCTTTCATAGTACATTAAGCAGGGAAAGGGATAGTAAAAGAATTTCTCCCTTCTCCTCCCATCCCATCCACCTAGAAGCAATAACAGTAGTTTATAGCAGAAGCACATAGAAATTGTAGATATGTGCTGGTATGTCACCTGAGATGGGATTTCAAAGGCACTGTCTCTCCCTATGTAGAGAAGGGATTAAAAATTGAATTCCCCAGAATCTAGTCTTTCGGCTAAATTTCTTGAGTAACTCCAGCTTTGGAAGTTGCCTTGTGAGTACCCCGAATTTAAGAGTTCTTGGGTTCAAGGGTTAAAACGCCAGACCTTCTAGAGAAAGATGAAGATTTTCTGATGCAACATGTTCCTTGGATAAAGAGGACAATTCACCTAGTCCCTGCACAGTATACTATTTGTAGAGCAAAGGCAGTGAGTTACTAGAACAGGGTAGTTTCAATAAGAAGAGATTTGCTTGCTCAGCAAACTCCCTACTACCTTCCAGAGAAAGTCTAAATCATAGAATGAAACTATGAAGTTTAAGGAATCTGTGTAGGGCTCTGTGGGAAAGAATGACATATGTTAATGACAAAAGGTTGTTTCAATAGCAGCTCCAAGTTCAAATCCCTTTGGGTGTGAAGTGGATGGGTTATTTAAGTGCCTTATGTCTTTGTGTTGATTCATTTTGTGTTGAGTCCTAAGAATTTTATCAATTCTCTAAATAAAGGGCTACTATATACCCAATTCTCACATTAAGTACCCATGTAGGAGCTGGGGATCCTATTGAATACATTTGGTGAAACCTAAACATGAGCAATACTAAATCTCTAAATAGGTTATTTAACTTAATTTACTCCAAAAACTAATTTTTTTAAAATTGAAAATGATTAACAGAACTGACATTAATACCAACAAAAAAGACAATATAATTATGTAATATGCAATATATATTATTATATATTATTTATATATAATATAATCATATAATAATAATAAATAATCAAATAAACCAAAATTCAACCTATACAAACTTATTGTCACAACAAAGAGACCAAAAGAGCCTTAGTCAGGAAAAATCTGGTTTACCCAGATAGTCGACAAAACAGAAATAGTTGACAAAAGAAATTCCAGATTAGAATATAAATTCGTAAAATCTTATGAAAATTAATTATAAGCAGTAATATTTCATAAAGAGAAAAGCAATGGAGGATAAAACTAGCTCCAAGAAAGTGTGGCAATATTTCTGGCGTCTTCTCTAGGGCTAATTCCCAAATCTCATTCACAATGGGCTGTAGGAAAAGATGAGAGACTACTTGTCTCTCAAGCTTATGGGTAACCTTTCAAGGTTAGGAGTAGTTTCTAGTACTGTTGCTCACTAACCCCATTGTTTGATCTCCCTAGATTAACAATTAGTTAGCCAGAGTGGATTAGTTTGTATAAAGAGCTATTTACTTTGCAGGGGAAACCAGAGATGAGGCCTGAAGGATAAATGAATTTAATATATATATATATATATATGTGTGTGTGTGTGTGTGTGTGTGTATACATATATACACATACATATGTATATATAACATATATACATATATAATATATTTAATCTATATATATATACATATATATATATGATTTTATAGAATAGTTGTATTCCTGAACATCAGTAAAAATATCAGTTTTCTAAAGCTAAATCACATTATCCAGTTGACTCACATCAGCATTTCACAGATGTTATCATTTCTTTTATTTCTCTCTAATGTCAGTATTCTCAATAATAATAATGATGATGGTCATGGTAATGATAATGATGATGATAATAATAATAATGGCTAGTATTTATATGGGGCAGCTAGGTGGTGTAATGGATAGAATGCCAGACCTAGAATCAGGAAGACTCATCTTCCTATATTCAAATCTGGCCTCAGACACTTACTACCTGTGGGACCCTGGGCAAGTCTCTTAACTTTGTTTGCCTCAGTCTCCTCATCTGTAGAATAAGCTGGAGAAGAAAATGGCAAACCACTTCCACATCTTGCCAAGAAAACCCCAAATGAGGTCACAGAGTCAGACACAACTGAAAAAGACTGAACAACAAAAATATTTATTTAGTAGTTACCATGTGCCGGGCACTGTGCTACGTACTTCACAATTATTATCTCATTTGATCCTCATAGCAACCCTGTGAGTTAGGTGCTGTTATTATCCCCATTTTAGAGATAAGGAGACTGAGGGAGAGGTTAAGTGACTTGCCCAGGGTCATACAACTAGTAAGTGTGTCTGAGATCAGATTTGAACTGAGGTCTTCCAGACTCCGAGCCCAGTGTTCCATATACTACACCACCTATCCATAGGATTAAAAAAGAAACCAATTATATTGAAGTACAATTATCAAATTATTCTTTCAAGTTTACAGCCCCAGTTTAAAGCCCCTGTAACTAGCTTGCAAGCTCATTGACAGCAGGAAGACAGCTTTAAATATCTCTTTTCCCCTATAGGTCTAGCACCATGACTGGCACATGGTAGGTGTTTGGTAAATATTTGGTGAATTAATTCTGTATGCTTGTTCACATTAAATCAAAAAAAATTCAACAATGGGAATAATGTCCATTTTCCTTAAAGGACAGATCTCTGAATTGAATACTAAATTATTCAGGTACCATCCCTCATTTAATCCTCAATAGAGAGTAAAAAAAAAAAATCCCATCACTTACTATCCTGGTGAGTACCTCAGGGAGTTCTGTCTGCCTGCTCAGCCTGAGATCAAATAGTTTTGCACATGCTCTTCATTCTAGGCTGTTTATCACTGTATTTTCAACCTGCTATTTCTTCAGCACATCTGTTTACAATGCTGATTTGGAGACAAAAAACTCAAAGTCAATATAGATTATGCAGCTTTACCTGAATGTTCTTGTTGTTTTATTTTGGGTTTTTTTGAAAATAATAATCATTATAATTCTCAGTTCTTACTTTCCTAGGCTGCTTCAAATAGTAACCATTTTTGTGCACCGAACAAGACACTTAACAAATGCTGTAGTCAGATATTGCAGGAGGTGCTGGCAATTTATCTCCCTAACTGAAACCACAAAGCAAAACATTGCAAATATTTCAGTTGGAGTCTCTGGAATCTCTTACCATAGAATCTGGAGAATGGCAGAGGGAGCTGCGGGGCAAGAAGGGAGGAGATGCCTCTTTGCTCAGATCATTCACCTGATCTTCCAGCTCTTCCCTCTCAGGACCCTAGATACATTTTAATAAGTGACTCCAAGACAATGTACTTAGAGAGGCAGTGTTCTTAGTTCAGATGACAGAAGGCTCTCTGGAAATAATTTAGAGAACTGAGCCAGGAGGATAGGAAGAACCTTGACTGAATGTTATGGAAGGAGAGAAAGAGGGCATGAGTAAGCATTTGCAGTGTCTAAGAGAGCTTCAGGCCATACATAGGGGCATGTCCACCCAACCCACAACACTTCAATATAGGTGAAATTATATCACAAAATCAGTCTAAAATGATCATCAACAGCAGCCTTGAAAGGTGGAACAAGTCACATGTAACCTAGGGGGCTGATTGATAAGAAAAAGCATCAGACTTTTTCTATTCATCTGGGAGAGCCCTCTCCTCTGTCCCCAGGCCTGCCTCCCTGAGACATTCATTCATCTGGTTGCCATAACAGTGCAGGGTAGGGCAAGGTAGGGTACAACAAAGTAGGATAGTGTAGGGTAGAATAGGATCTATTTTTATATCTCTCCCCTTCCTCCAAGACCTGGACCTGGACCTCGGTTATCAGCCTGACTTATCGTCTCCCAGAAGCAACTCTAAGAAGTTTAAAAAAAAAACCCTGAGGCAGTAATGGGTCTAATCTCATGTTCTTCTGAAGTGAGAAGACATTAGAGAGCAAAGGTTTTTAACCTGGGGTCCATGTACCTATAGATTTCAGGGGCATCCATGAACTTAAATGGGGAAGAATACATCTTTATTTTCTCTAATATCTAATTGTAATTCATCATGTCCCTCAGTTATTTAAAAGCATCATTCTGAGAAGGGATCCATAAGCTTCACCAGACTGACAAATGAGTCCATGACATTAAAAAGGTTAAGAATTCCTGCATTAAATCATTTCTCCAAAGCCTAGACAGATAGGAACAGTTAAAGCAAACCCCCTTTAGGGATAACAAACTGTGCTATACATAGGTTTGTGAGGAATAGGAGGAAATTACATTGTACAGTCTGCCTGATTTCCTGATTTGATCTGAAGTGTAATTGAATGCATGGCTGAGGGAGATGTTTCATACACCAGTACCCCAGTGCTTCTGTGATTTCATCAGTGTGGGTATTCCCTCCACTGGTACAGCTCCCAATCTATCCATGCTTGCCCGTTCTGTGTGAAATGTTTCCATGTCCTCCCACAAATCCCTTTTATTAAGTTCATAGGTTCATAAATGTAGAGCTGAGAGGGACCTTCAAGGAGATTTAATCTAACACACTCCTTTTATAGAAGAAACAAAGGTTAAGAGATGTTTAGTGACTTGAACAAAGGCACACAGGTAATAAATGACATAGCCAGTATTTGAACCTAGGTCCTCTGATCCAATTCTCTGCACTGCACAGTACATGCCACCTCTTATTCTGTTAGAGGAGGCATGTACTGCACAGTGCAGAGAATTGGAGGGCAGAATGGGTACAGATATTTATGGACTTGTTCCACACTGTAGGCAGAATTCATTCTTTGTTCCTTTTCATGGCTACGTGAATATTCATGTTCATTTTTGGCAACGCATATTGTTGTTGTTGTTCATCCTTCATTTTTGAAGAGTACCAATGGCATCATTGGGGTAAAATGGTGGGTGATGGGTGATGTCAGATTCACACGTCAATTGGATTTAAGTGAGGCAGAGTTGCACAAAGTCATCAGCTTCGGTCTCAGAGTCATTGAAGTCCAGTGGCAAATCAAAGTCAAGACAGTTTGCAACGGCTTGGGATACAGCGGATGATCTTGGTGTCTGCAATGCCTGACCAAGCTCTAAGTGCTCCACAGCACCTGCTTCAGCTGCCTTCATGGCCATTGGAACAAATTGGTCTCATCCGCCCATTCCACCAGGGTAAGTCTTCATATGCTTGAGGAAGATATCTCTCTAACTCACTGATGGGTTTGAGGCCTCTCAGTTACCCTTAACCTAGTCTACCCCACCTGCCAAGGTGGTTCTACCAGAGTGTGACCACTGTGCATCCAAAGCTTCTAGGAGCCACAGATGAGAGTTGCGTGAGTCAAGTGGACACCAAAGGTGGATGAACAGCCCTGAAAAGGGCTCAGCAAGCCCTCACACCAGAGGAGCTAATCATCCTAAAATACCCCATATACCCAGCAATACATATGAGGCAGTTAAATGGTGCAGTGGGTAGAATGTCAGACTTAATGTCAGTAAGACCTGAGTTAAAATCGAGCTTCAGACACTTATCAGCTCCGTGAAACAGGGCAAGTCACTTAACTGCTCTGTGGCTCAGTTTCCTCATCTATAAAATGGGGAACCTACTTCCTAGTGTTGTTATAAGGATCAAATAAGATTTGTAAACCTTAAAGTCCTATAAAATTGCTGGCTATTATTATGTTTCTATCCATTCTGACTTCCTTAGACTATAATCTCCCAAAAGCCAGGACTGTGATTTTAATAACTAATTTTGTACGTCCCTTGTGTACATAGCACTTAGATTCATAGCCATAGAGTTTGAAAGACCTTTAGAGGTTATCTAGTCCAGGGATCTCAAATCAATCAACATGTATTTACTAAGTGCCTTCTATGCATCAAGTATTAGTCTAGGTACTAGACATACAAAGACAAAAATGAAATAACACCTGACCTCAAGGAATTTACATTTTAGCAAATATTATGGTCTAAAGAAGACATAATGGATGCAAATGTAGAAAAGGAAAGGCTATTTAGAATCCCAGCATTTTAGAGCAAGACGGGACCTTAGCAATCAACTAAGTTTAATTGCCTTGTTTTCAGATGAGGACATGGAGGTCCAGAAAAACCAAGGGACTTACCCAAACTTAAACAGTGAATTACTGGGTGGGCTGAGACCATACCACCATCCTCCTATCTCAAGTCTAGTGTATGATCCAAAAGTTGAGTAATTCTCTGAGGGGTTTATTTGAACCAAAGACACAAAGGGTTACATACTATACCATGAGGTTGGGGCTGGGAGGGAGGGATCCATGAACAATCTGAGAGGACAGAAAGTAGATTTGACTAACTTATTTAGTCTAACCCCATTGTTCTACAGGGAAGGAAGATGATAAGGTCTGTCCAACTCTTATGATTCATTAGTATATTATTGTAAATGTCCACTGGTACCCACAAAATTAGTTAATAGAAAGAAAGTCATGATATTTCGTGTCATTTCATATTAGAAACATTTATTCCATAGAAACCATTTAGTCCAAGCCCTTCATTTTATATGTGAAGAAACTAGGCAATAGAGTTGAAATGACTGTCCAAAGTCACACAGGTTACAGAACACAGACTGAAAACCCAGGTCTTTGGACTCTAGATCCAATGCCTACCCTCAGGATGTTTATAGACTAAAGAAGACAGAATGGATGCAAACATGGAAAAAGAAAGGCCGTTTGGAGTACAGGCAAATCACTTCAATTTTCTGGGGCTCAGTTTCTTCACGTAAAAGGGACAGATGGGACTATATGATTTTAGTGCAAGAATGGACCTTGGCAATCACCCAGTTCAACTTTCTCATATTATAGATGTGAAAACTGAGGTCCAGATTAGAAGAAACTTGACCACACAATGAGTCACTGACCAAGAACCTACCGGACCTCAGTTTTCCCCGCTGAATACAGAGATCCACAACACAGCCTGCAATATGATTTCCCAACCAAAAAGCCTTCATCTCAATATTCATACCTTGAATGTAGTTCTGATAAATACAAGAAGCCAGCCATTATCTTTCTTATTTTGAGGGGTCACTGCCAAAGTCCCAGATCATTTCTATTTTTTAAAGCAGCTTTTTTTGAAACAGCATCCCTCCATCTAATTACTGTCTCATTTTCCTTTTACCATTCTGACAATATGCTAAAGGCAGGGGTCTGCAAGATCTGTCTTTATTTGGCATATGATTACTTCATGATACAAAAAAATGAACATATCTTGAAGCTCCATGCTGTTTAGAGAAATCGTGTCATTTTTTTTTCTGCATTTCCACTCTGGGCCATAATCATTTTAATCTGCACTGATGTATATGCCTCCTTGTTGCAGAGAAGAATTACAAAGAAGGTTTGAGAGCAAGGACACATTTTTATTAAGCCTTTTTCTATCACCTGTCACACATTCTCACTCTTTGTCAGATGTTGTTGCCTTGTATTCATAGATCAGGTGCTGGGAGTTAGAGGAAAATATGCAATCTGGCTGTACTTTGGTTCCAAGAGCCATCTCTATGTATAAAAAAGAAAATCCTTGAGGTTCACATATGTTGGCACAGGAACAGTCTCAAAGAGCAGTGCTACAAAGGGGAAGAGAAATCCTAGAAATATAAAAGTCCAGATGAAAAGAACTTGATATTCACTATCACTTTGGCACAGTGGGGTATTTGTTTAACTTGCTTGTGTGCTTGGTATTTAAAAAACAACAACAACAACACACGGTATTTTTTCTCTCTCCTTTCACTTTGGATGTCAGCCCCACTTTTGTCAGTTGCCAACTCTGAGTTCTGACTTAAATTAAAACTAGGTATGCAAGGAGAGGATGCCATTTTCTTCAAGACCCTGTATAACTAGATAGGATAATAGGTTGCCATGGTAACTGTTGGTGATGACATGTTTGTTGACATCAGACTTATGTAACATGAGATGGGTATGCTAAAAGTGTATCTACTTTATCAACTTGGGGGGGAGGAAGAACCTGGTTTATAAGAAATAAAAAAGCTTTTTTAAAAAAGCTATATTGAATGGAAATATCATCTCACTGGCATTGCTTTTCCCTAGAAACTGAATCCAAACCATATGGAGTGCTTTCAAATCTCTGGGCATTTGGAGGGAATAAAAAGTCTGAGCTAATGAACTGAGAATGGTATTCTTGCATCATGGAAAAATTATGGAGAAACTGCTACCTTAGTTGCTTCATCTATTAAGTGGAGATAGTGCCTTAAAACCCAAAATGCTGAGGGTTAGACCAAATGGTTGTTTGAACTTCTAACTTGTAGAGCTGGAATTCTATGAAACGCGCTTGGCAAGCTACTGATAAGTGAGCTCTCATGTGTTAAGGTGGAAAAAAGGTTGAGTTGGCATCAAAGCACCTGCTACTTTGAACCTGTGTGGTCTCAAGAAAGTTGCTTGACCTTTCTGGTTCTCAATTTCCTCATATATAAAATTTGCACCTTTTTTTTTCTTTTTTTATATTACGGTAATTTTTATTTTTATTTATTTTTTTGTTTTCAACATTTACTTCTACAAGATATAGAGTTCCAAATTTTCACCCCATCTCACCCGTCCCCCACCCCAAGATGGCATGCATTCTGAATACCCCTTCCCCTAGTCTGCCTTCCCTTCTATCTCTCCCCCTCTTCTCTTATCCCCTTCCCCTTCAATTTTCCTGTAGGGCACCTTGGATTTCTGTACCCCATTTCCTGTACTTCTTATTTCCCAATTGCATGTGAAAACATTTTTTTAAACATGTGTTTTTAAAACTTTGGGTTCCAAATTTTCTCCCTTCCTCTCTGCCCACCCACCCTCATTGATAAGGCAAGCAACTAAATATAGGTTATATATGTGCAGTTATGCAAAACACTTCCATAGTAGACATGCTGTGAAAAACTATTTTCCTTAATCCTATCCCACCCTCCATTTATTCTATTCTTTCTTTTGACCCTGTCCCTCCTCAGAAGTACTTGCTTCTGATTACCCCTTTTCCCAATCTGCCCTCCTCTCTATCATCCCCCTACTCGCTTGTCCCCTTCCTCCTCCCATTTTCCTGTAGGGTAAGACAGATTTCCACACCCAATTGACTGTGTATGTTATTCCCTCCTTAAGTCAAATCCTATGAGAATAAGATTCACTCATTCCCTCTCACCTTCCCCCATTTCCCGTCCACTGTAACAGCCTTTTCTTTTCTGTTTTTTTTGTGAGATAATTTACCCCGTTCTACCTCTCCCTTTCTCCTTCTCCTAGTATAATCCTCTCTCACCCCTTAATTTTGTTCTCCAGATATGACTCCTTCATTTTCAGCTCACCCTGTGCCCTCTATCTATTTATATCTATGTATACATACATATAATTTTTCCCCTCCAACTACCCTAATACTGACAAAGGTCTCATGAGTTACAAATATCATCTTTTCATGCAGGATTGTAAACAGTTCAACCATAATAAGCCTCTTATGATTTTCTCTTTCCTGTTTACCTCTTCATGTTCCACTTGAGTCTTGTATTTGAAAATCAAATTTTCTATTCAGCTCTGGTCTTTTCATCAGGAATGCTTGAAAGTCCTCTATTTCACTGAATGACTATTTTTTCCCCTGCAGGATTATACTCAGTTTTGCTGGGTGGGTGATTCTTGGTTGTAATCCTATCTCCTTTGCCCTCCTGAATATTATATTCCATGCCCTGTGGTCCCTTAATGTAGAAGCAGCTAAATCTTGTGTTATCCTGATTGTGTTTCCACAATACTTGAATTGCTTCTTTCTGGCTACTTGTAATATTTTCTCCTTGACCTGGGAACTCTGGAATTTGGCTACAATATTCCTAGGAGTTTTCCTTTGGGGATCTCTTTCAGGCGGTGATGGGTGGATTCTTTCAATTTCTATTTTGCCCTCTGGTTCTAAAATATCAGGGCAGTTTTCCTGGATAATTTCTTGAAAGATGATGTCTAGGCTCTTAAGGTCCTGTCTAGCTATAAACAAACCTAGGACTTGATTATTCTATTAGTAGACCCTGGCCTATAAAACCTTAATAAGATAGACAGGAACCTGTTTTCTTCTAGGGTCATAATTTGCCTTAAAGAGGGAAAAAATCCATTTTGGTCTTTGTTTCTTCAGTTAGAGTCCCTTTAAGCTCTTGTTTTCATCTGCAGACATATTTTATGTGGGCCTTGAAAGCTGGACTTTATCAAGGAAGGGAAACAATGTTTTATAGAGGTATTTCTAAGCAATAAAAATAAAATCAGAGAAGAGGATCCAGAAAAACAGAACTTCAAAAATTCAAAAAGCAACATCTCTTAAACCTTGTTGTAAACTCAGAATATAGGTTCACCACTAGCCACTAGCTGCATCAGCAGCCTTTGTCCTCAGCCTAGCCTAGGGTGATGGAGTCAAAGAACCTGCAATGACTGTATTAACCCCCATGTCCAGCCAGGTAAGTCTCTTTCTTCCCCCATACAAGCAGGCCAGGCTCATTTATAATTTCATAGCTTTGGACATTCTAACTCCCCCATGTTATCCTCCCTCCTTTCTATTGCTCCCTGCAAATAATATATGATGATGATGATGATGATGATGATGGTAGTATTTGGACTTTAAGGTTTATAAAGTGCTTTACAAATATTATCAATCAATAAACATTTATTAAGCACCTACTCTGTGCCAGGAACTGTACTAAACATTGAGAATATGAAGAATGATAAAAGACAGTATCTGCCCTCTAGGAACTCACAGTCTAATGAATGAGATAACTTGCAAATAACTATGAACAAACAAACTATATACTGGATGAACTGTAATCTCATTTGATTCTCACAACAAACCTGGGAGGTACTTTGCAGAGAATTGGACACACAGTAGGCATTTGATAAACATGCAATAAAAATAATTTAATTGAATGTTCTCCAAGATAGGGAGCTTCATTTGGATAACTGATTACTTCAGCTTACTATTAGTCAGATGAGAGGACCAGCATCATTGATGTCTTTGAGAGATGGACAGTGGCTACCTGGGGCTTCCGGGGTAGACCACCTAGGGAAGCATCTTCATATCTTCCTTCCAAATGGCAGCATGAATAGCAAGAGCAATCAATTAGTCAATCAACATTTAGTAGCACCTACTATGTGCTAGGCACAGGGCTAACAGTGAGGACACAAAAAGAGGTGAAAGATAGTCTCTGCCCTCAAGAAGCTTACACTCTAATGGGGGAAGCAACATTCAGACAAATATATAGGAAGCAAACTATAATCAGGAAATAATTAAAAGAGGCAAAGCCATGGAATTAAGAGGGATTAGGGAAGGCTTCCTATAGAAGATGAGACTTTAGTTGGAACTTAAAGAAAGAGAGGGAAGCCAGTGGTCAGTGTTCCAGACATGAAGGATAGCCAGAGAAAATGCCCAGAACTGAGATAGAGTATCTTATTTGTGGAATAGCCAGGAGGCCAATGTCATTGGATCAAAGAGAACATGGTAGGGAATAATGTGTAAAAAAACTGAAAAGGTCAGAGGGGGCTAAGTCATGAAGGGCTTTTAATGCTAAACAGAGCATTTTGTATTTGCTCCTGAAGGTAATAGGAAGCCACTGTGCCAGTGTGGAGTACAATGCCTGGCACAATTAGTAGCTCCTCAATATTACCTTGATAATAAATATATATATATATGTATATATATACATATATGAATGAATATTCCCATATTATGTATGTATAAATATATAAATATGGGCAGGTGGGTGGTGCAGTGGATAGAGTGCCAGGACTGGAGACAGAAAGATCTGAGTTCAAATCAGGTCTCAGGCACTTACTAGCTGTAAGACCGCGTGCAAGCCACTTAACCCTGTTTGCTTCAGTTCCCTCATCTATAAAATGAACTGGGGAAGGAAATGGCAAACCACTCCAATATCTTTGCCAAGAAAATCTCAAATAAGGAACTGGTGATGAGTGAACTGAGCAGGACCAGGAGAATACTGTACACAGCAACAGCAACATTGTGTGATGACCGACCTTGATAGAGACTTAGCTCTTCTCAGCAATCTAAGTCAATGCCAAAAGACTCATGATGGAAAATGCTATCCACATCCAGAGAAAGAACTATAAGTCTGATCAGATCAAAGCATACTATTTTCTCTTTTTTTTTCTTTCTTGTGGTTTTTTCCCTTTTGTTATAATTCTTCTTTTACAACATGACTAATGTGGAAATATGTTTAATATGATTGTACATGTATAGCCTATATCAGATTGCATGCCATCTTGGGGAGGGAGAAGGGAGGGAGAAATTTAGAATCAAAATCTTATAAAAGTACATGTTGAAAATGAAAACTTAATTAATTAATTAAAAAAAGAAAATCCCAAATAAGGTCATAAAGAGTTGGATACAACTGAAAAGATTAAAGAAAAATAAATAAATATGTACATATTTTCTATGTATGTATATGTAAGATACATAGAAAGTAGATACAAGTTGATCCTAGTTGGGAAGAAAGCTGGGAAGAACAGGAAAGGCCTCCTAAAGAAAGTCATATGAGCTGAATCTTGAAGAGAACCAGGAATTCCAAGAGGCAGGAGAGAGGAGA